>NC_068990.1:39974497-39979619 GCF_001194135.2 Octopus bimaculoides | reverse complement strand
ATATATATATATATATATATATATATATATATATATAAAAGGATCAATGATCCTTCCCAATCCAGAGGCTCTTAAGGCTAGTTTCCCAGATTTCCTTGGTGTGTATATTCCTCTGTGGATAAGATGCCAATCCATTGTAAGATTACTCACTTTTGCCAGGTGAGTGGCCTGGAGCAACATGAAATAAAGTGTTTTGCTAAAGAGTACAACGCATCACCCAAACCAGGAATCAAAACCACAATCTTACAATCATTAATGCAACACCTTAACCACTAAGCCATGTGCCTCGACATACATACATACATACCATACATACATACATACATACATACATACATTCATACACACATATCTATATACACATAGAGTCATGATGGTTTCTTAAGTTTAATATTTAACATCTAACCTAACATATCTTTCATTATATTGAGAGCTCTTGCTGATAGCTGTTAACAGAAGTCTACTTGAATTCTAGTCATCTTTATTTGTATTATATTGTATTACAAGATACCATAGCACAGATGGACCTACCATGGTGAAGTGTTTGTAATGATATCTAAGGCTTGGATTTTCAGATACAGACAGCCACATAGCGTGCAGTCATGTGCCATATTCAGTTATCACTGCAGTTGAAGCATGTCTCAGTTTTTTGCCTTGATTCATATTCTCTGCTATACTCTCTTTTCCATCCATCCATCCATCCATCCATCCATACATACATACATATATAAGTACACACATACATATATGCATGTATGCATATATATATATAGGTGTATATATGTATACATGTGTGTATGTGTGTAAAAATACATAAACACACATACATGCATATATATATGCATATATAGGTGCATATTTGTATGTGTATGTATATATGTATACATACATATATATATATATGTGTGTGTGTGTGTGTCTCCATTCTGTGTGTTTCTGTATGTGTGTATGCGTGTGTATAAAAATAAGCTTAATTTTATGGAAGATTGAATACAAATCGGAAAAATATGAGGGAGAAAAGTTATTCCTGAATACAAAATAATAAGCATGATGATTACAATAGCTATGGCTTCATTTCCTGAATGATCATATAGTAAAAAGGATATTTGAGATAAATTGCTTATAAAAAGTAATAAGGAGAAAGAGAAAGGAGGGTAGAAAGAAGGGTAGGGATAAGGAGAAAGAGAAATGAGGGTGGAAAGCAAGGCAAAATAGAAAACTATATAACAGAGACGAAAGTGAAAGTGGAATTGTTCACACTAGGGGATCAGATGAATTTAAAACATTAAGAAAATGTAATTTGTTAAAGCTTTTAGAAAACAGTTGTTTTGAAAGAAATCAGATAGCTAAGGAGTCATCTTTGTGTAATAAAATTGATAAAATATTATTCATGAAGGCATCTTGTGGAAAGAGAAATAATTCTCATAAACTCATTTCAAGTGTTTTGTCTGATGAATGATTTAAAACATTTGGAGGATCTAAAGCCCAAATGCAAACAAAAAGACACTAGTTTTGAATGGTGATTAGGTACTTAACTCAATGCCCACAAGCTTGCAAAAGTATTCAGTTAAATAAAATACTCGACAGTACATGTACTTCTAAAGGATTTATTTAGAATGCTAAATTAAAAACTAATACATCTTCTAGATTATACAACAGATGGATATTCTGCTATAATCAACATTGATATAATTTTTGCCGAATATAGTTGCCGAAACTATACTGTCTAAAATTTATTTAGAATTATAGATGTAATAGCATAAACTATGATATCAAATGTAGAATATATTTTCCCAAAGCTTATACCTTTCCTAATAAGATGTGTGTGCTTTGTAATTCTGAATCATATGAAATAGTATTAATTATCCCTCCCTTCTCAGTCACCATTCAGAACTAATGTCTCATTGTATGCATAAACGTTTTAAATCGTTCAAATATTTAAAAACCTTTATCAGATCTGACAATTGAAATCAGTCAGTGAGAAATACTGCATACTGTGCTTTGCATGAGATGTCATATTCATTGTTAATATTCACCAATAAATACTAATGATCAAAAGAAGACCACACAGTTAACTAGCTGAGGACTTTGAACCCAAATGTTTTTAAATACTCAAATCAATCATTTTTATTTACTTAAATCAGTTTTAAATATACAAATCATGATTCTCTCAATATTTTTAGTCTATCCTTGCTGATCGACTTGTGATTTACCATTGATAATCTCCCTCCATTTCCCATTCTTCTTTAATTCCTTTACGCCATTCTCCCTTATTTTCTTTTTTGCTCTCTCTTTTTCTTTCTCACCTTTTCTCTTCTTTACATTTATTCTAACATTATATATGAAATATGTCAAAGCAAAGAATTAAATCCAATAAAACTAAAAATAGCTAAGACTATTGACACCTTCTGTATCTCCCTAACAAAAGAGACACAGCTACATATACATCCCTGCTTACAAAGTTATACATACATGAATAAACTCAAACAATAATATTACCTCAAATTTAATCAATAAAAATTTCTTCAGAACACCTCTCCATAACAACCCAGCCTACAACCTAATTACCACTCCACTCAAGCCCATCCACCGACTCAGATAAAGGATTCTGTAGACGATAACGAAGATTTTATCAAATATGGTTTTGTATCCAGTGTAGAGATCCTATTTTACCACAGTGTATTATCTGCTCAAAATTGTTAACTAATGACTGAATGAAACCCTTGAAATTGTATCATCTACAAAAATACATCCTGGTTTATTTGGCAAGCCAAAGGAGTACTTCGAAGAATGCCATTGCAAAAAAAAAAATGTCTCATTTTCATCGCTCAAAAATTTCCTCATCCATACTAATGACCGTTTTGGTCTGCAGGCGTCCTATAACATTTCACTCATGATAACAAAATAGGGTCGCCCACATACCATTGGTGAAGATCTGATTAGGCCCTCCATACATGAAGCATATAAAGTTACTAATGTGCCAAATGCTACCTCAGTTTTAGCAAGTATTCCACTTTCAAACAACACTGAGTCTTCTCGCATTTGTGAAAAGGCCGAAGATGCTGAATCCATAGTTGTAGAAGACTTGCGACACTGTAGATTCTCATTGATGGTGGATGACAGCACCGTCTATGATTGGCAAATCCCAGGGTTTTGTTGCCAGATGGACAGAATTTAATCCTGTCTTCACAATTCATTGCATTCTCCATCGAGAAAACCTGACAGCAAAAAGAACCGGAAATAATATATTTTCTGAAATCCTAGACTTAATTGCTTCCTCGGTGAAAAAAATCAAAAGATCTACTCATCAAGACACGCATTTTCAAGAAGCTTGTAAAGATGAAATGTATGGCCGTCTGTTGTATTCAACAGATATACACTGGCTATCAATGGGAAGTTGTCTTGGATGTTTTGTGGCACTTAAACAAAAACTGAAATTTCAAGTAAAGACTATTTTGTTAAGAATTTCAGAAAGTAATGAGAAAGCCACAAGTTTTGTTTAATGAACAGCAATAATGATTAAAAAATATATATATAAAGAGGTTATAACTGTAATTAATTGATATTAAACTAGTGTTAGCTTATTTAATGCTGAGTGCTTTAATAAACTGACTAGAATTAATTATACAGTAGAAAATCTTTTAGTTAATGACTTACATTATTTTAATTGTTCCTGAAAATATGAGAATTATGATCTTAATGATAAGGTCATTATAAGTCATAAACATGTCAGGAGACAGCTCCTGTCATGTTTCTGGCCTATTATGATCTCCTCAGGGAAATAAGAATTTTACTATACTTGCTGAAGTTGTAAAATGTACAAATTATAAAATTGTTGTTGTCGATAATCAAAATTATTCCAAGAGTAAATTACTTTGAGTTATGTTTTTTTCTAACTATTTCATATTTAATCAATTTATATTATATATATATACACATATGTTGTCCCAATCAACTCAGCTAAAAACATGTACCAGTAACAGCTAGAGGTTAATCCTGCACTGGACTGGGTTCCCGTTCAAGGAAGACTATTTCACTCGCTGTTGTTTATATACTATGGAAACAAGGATACTCTCTGGTGCACTAAGCCAGTAGGCTTGTGACAGACCTAAGACCTAAGATGTGATCAATCTTAGAAAGATAAAATCAAAATAAAATTTGGTAGGATTTAAATTTTTTGTTCATGCTGGAAGAATGCAATGTAAAGTCGACTTCAATGAGATTTGAACCCAGAAAATGAAGGGTTGTAACTAAATACTTCAAGACATTTTTCTCTGTTGCTCTACCTATTCTATAAAACCCACTGCTCCCCCAGATCTCTAACAAAAACATAAAAATTCAGTTTAGAGGACAGAAACAGTCAGTTGAATTGATTTTATTATTTAATTGGTACAGACTGTATTGGCTTTCCTATTCCCTGGAAGAATGGTAGGCAAAGTCTACCTTGGTAAGATTTAAGTTGGACACATAAAGAAAGGACTCAGCTAAATATTACAAAGAATTATGTCCAATGGTTTACCATGTCATCCAAGATTTTTGTCTGAAGCTCTATCAATTCAAGCAAAAAAACCTGTCCTTTAAGGAACTAAAGATTACTAGCTAACAAAGGGGCTGCCATCTTATTGCTTGATCTGCTGGAAATAGTAGCCAAACTTCTCTCTACAGATTAAAGAAAAAATGAAGAACAAATTGGGTAATGTAGTGCCAAGTGTACAAAAGCAAGGGAGGATCATGGCTGCAATGCCTTTGATCATAGATCCATACAATCAGGGGTGACCTAAGGGTAAACAACAGCAGAAACAACAAGAACAACAATACTAGATAAGACAACAACAACAACAACAATAATAATAATTATTATAATGATAATAGGGAAAGATCAAGGCTAATCAATCAGATATTTTTGCTAAAGACCAGCAAGTGGAAAATATGCCTTCTAGTTGACATATCAGTCCCAAAAGATGACAATGTATCTCTGAAAGAAATAGAAAATCTCTTGAAAGACAAAGATTAAAAAATAGAGATAACCTGAATGTGGAACCTGAAGACAGAAGCAATTTCTATAATAATAGGTGCTTCATGTATGGTCTTATGAATATATATATATATATATATATATATA
>NC_068990.1:39971674-39973861 GCF_001194135.2 Octopus bimaculoides | reverse complement strand
GCCAGTTTAGCCAATAAAAACACACGCACTGTATATCTGGTGTTAATTTGCTTCAGCTTTATATTACATTAATCTTAATCTTATTTCAGCCAGTGTGACGAAAGAACTCTGGCCGAAATAAGATTAAGATTAATGTAATATAAAGCTGAAGCAAATTAACACCAAATATACAGTGCGTGTGTTTTTATTGGCTAAACTGGCAATATGACCATCCCCAAGTACAACAATATATATATATATATATATATTCAGATGAATATGGTACTTGAGTTGAGGTACCAGAATTTAGTACGGTATTATCCATACAATAAGGTGCTTAAAATTAAAATAAGCAACAAGGATATCCAAAGATAATGCAGTACGGTTATTTCAAGCAACTTCATTTAATTGAACAATGCAATCATTACATCAATTTAAATGCAGAGCAATCCTCAGCTGCATAAAGACAAAGAATTTAATCAAATTCAAACAGATGGACACATTATTATAATTTTACCTAAAATCTCCAAGAAGGTAAGGAGATAGACAAAGAACATGCTGTTTTCACTTCAGCTTAGAAGCTACTAAGGTATCAGGAAGAAAGACTTGTTACAGATTTTGCATTGTTCAATTAAATGGAGTTGCTTGAAACGATTGTACTGCATTACCTCTGGATATCCTTGTTGCTTATTTTGATATATATGTATATATATATACATAGGTATGTATAAAACAGGTCTTATGAATATATTTATATATATATAAAATGTACAAAAAATATCACCGCTACCTACTACACACATTCAATGAAGAGCATTCTGAATATCAGTAAAAAATAACAACACCAAAACAGTCCACAGCATATACCCAAGGCACACAGAACTGGGGTTTGTAGTGCATTGGAAGCACGCAATAATTTTATAAGACTACTGAACAACAACAATATCAACAACAACGATAACAACAAAAATGTTAATATTCAAAAAGAAAGTTAACTAATTATACAACATTTTTATAAATCTTTTATTAAAATCCAGATGACAATTAGTATTGCATCTAACATCTGGCAGAAAACTTTGGATAAAGTTTTTCACTAACTGAGAATGGTTCTTAAGTATCGCAGCTGCTGATTAGTTGCATGGAAATTGATGGTATTACAATTCAGAATAATGAAAGACAATTATGCAAATAAATAAATGAATAAATAAATAATGGACATTTTTCGTAGCAAATACGCAGAGATGCCAGACAGATTTGTACTGTCTCTCCCGGACTGTTCTTTCAGCTTTATTATTACGGAGGTGTCAGATATTTCACATGTAAAACAATAATACAAATATTTAGAAAGAAAGAAAAAGAGTACAAGAATGACAACAACAGCATCATCTCACCACTGGATGATTGAACGATAATGATTAAGACTAAAGAAATGCATATGTGTGTTTGTGTGTGTGTGTGTGTGTGTGTGTGTGGCAATAATCAACATTGGAAAACATCTGCAGCAACAAGAACAATATTAAGCGATTTATCAAGTAACACAACAGAACAACAAAACACAAAACAAGGAGAAAAAATATAAATATTAACTCACAGATACACACACACACACGCGCACACACACACACACACACGCGCGCACACACACACACACGCGCGCGCACACGTATAAGCCCATATATAATCAATGTGTATATATGTTTGCCTGTGTGTGTATATATGTGAGTGAGTATAAACTGGAACAAAAACTATATGAAACAAAGCAAAGCACTTTCTTATATATTCACACACATACACACATACATGTGTTCAGTACATGCACATACATATATATTTATTGTACATACATATATACGCCTGTGAGTTCAAATCCATGTGTGTGTCTTTGAGTGTTTGTATGTGTGTGTGTGTGTATGTGTGTGTGTGTGTGTGTGTGTGTGTGTGTGCATGCATGCGAGCATGCATGTGTGTAAACTGGAACAAAAACTGAATGAAACAAAACAAAGTGCTCTCTTATACAAACTCATGGAATATTCTCATAGTCTGCCACTACAACCGATTCCAGCTTATGCTCCTACCCCCCCCCCCACAGTGTCAGCTGCAATCTCCATATTGTAAATTCTTGCCCCATACCCATCTCCACATTACCATGACCCCCACCCCATCACACTAATGTGTTACTTCATAACCAGACAGTCACCATCTTATGTT
>NC_068990.1:39959911-39971664 GCF_001194135.2 Octopus bimaculoides | reverse complement strand
TCACACTAATGTGTTACTTCATAACCAGACAGTCACCATCTTATGTTCTATTATATTAATACTAGCACCACCACCATCACCACCACCACCCACCATCACCGCCACCACCACTGCCATCATCATCATCATCATCATCATCATCATCATCATCATCATCATCATCATCGTTGTCTTCATCGTCGTCGTCATCGTCGTCGTCATCATCACATTCATCCATCTACCAATACTGCTACCACCACCATCACCATCACCACCACTCCATGACTGTTATCACAACCACCACCACCACCTCCACATTCGCCCAACACCAGTTTACTTCTTGTCTTTCATTTCAGCTACATCACCTCACATTCCAATCGCTCCTCATTTCATGGACATCACTCAATCCCCACCACCTTAGGTTACCACCATCCTTGTTGCTCTCATTTCAGCCAGGATTTCCTTGCCCTCAACAAATTCACAACAGAATTCTCATCACAGAGCTGTAAACGACCATCACATTTAACTGCAAGTTCAATAAAACATCAATTATACTGAATACAACTACAGAAGCAACATGAACTACTATGCAGTATTTTGCCATATTAGAAATAGTAGCCACTTTCCCTCAAATAATACACACCTGTCACAAAACAGGGAAGTCATATTGTATCATGTAGTCCTAAAAGGCGCTATGGCCCAGTGGTTAGGGCAGCAGACTCGCGGTCATAGGATTAGGGTTTCGATTCCCTGACCTGTCTTTTGGCCCATTATTTAACTAAATATCTGTAAACTATCAACTCTAATGTTCTTTCCCTTTAATTTGACCTTATTGGTATCAAAATCAGGTCAATTTCTGCTGGTTTTCCAAACATCCAAAAATAACAGCAAATCTCCCTCACAGTACACTGTAGCATTTTAAAAAATGGAAAAAATATATAATATAATGTATTAGGGATAGATATGGAACATGTTTGGCCATAGGTGTAACTGGTCAGGTGTGACTTGTGGTTAAGCAGCATGTCCTCACATCACTCTTGTGACTATCACAATAATTTCTTTCATATCCAGAATACTTATCAGGAATATTGGATCATTGATGCCAACATTTGATTGGTGCTTTATTTTATTCATTTTATTGACCATGCTAGATAAATGAGGAGCAAAGTTGATCTCAATGAGATTTGATCTCAGAATGTAAAAGTTAGTGTAAATGCATGCATTTTCTTTGCTGCTCCTTTAATTCTGATAGTAACAAATTTCTATGCTATAATAAAGGAAGCTGCTTAATAATTAGCTAGGAGTAGGTAAAAGTTACTAAAAAAAAAGCTATGTTAAAGTTTACACTGACTAGAAAATTCTTATAAATTCCAGTTGTAATATATATTCTTTTATCAAAATGTTGTTTCGATTTACTTTTATTATTGAAGATTTTTAACTTCAGGATTTAATCACAAAACTTAATTTTTATTCACAACATAGTTATTTTCGACCATGGGAAGGTGTTTTTAATGTCTCCATTTAAATTCAGCATAAATAAAGAAGTCCCTCTCCCTTCATACAGATTTTATTTTCTCATGCCTTTCTAAAAAATGAATATTTTAAATGAAATTTTCTAAAATATGTTTCAGATGATGTAGATTGAGATTATAGTGAAATTTGTGGTAGAAACCTTTTTCAAAAGATAAGGAAGGGAGTTTTGGATAATTCAGAAGCATTGAATTTGTTTCCTCATAGGTTTCAGGAGAATCGCTAGTTTCTAATCAAATTTTCTACAAACACCTTTCAGATATTGTAGATTACGATAATTTTGGAATTAAACATGAGAAAATAAGGAAGGATGGCTATTTTACATATCTGGACTTTGCTTCACTATATGTTTTAATGATGCAGATTACCATTATGTTGAAAAACAAAAAGACTTTTGTGGTCTATTCCATCCATTTTCAAAACTTCTCTGAAAGGAATCTTTATAGAAAATTGAGTGCAATGCTAACACAAAATATTTAATACATATTCCTTTCATTATTTTATTGTAATCTTAATCTCTCTTACACAAACTCAAAGGTATCCTACATACATACATACATACATACATACAGGTAAGTATGTATGTATGTCTTTACATATGTAAGATTTTATGTATGTATATATGTATGTTTGTATTTATATAATGTATATGCATATATATTTATATATATTTGTGTGTGTGAATGTATGTATTCTTGAATGTATGAAGACAGCTCCTGGTTCAAACGACATGCTTTTCCTTGGGTGTCTTTTGCATTACTTTAAATCTTTTGTGGGCATCAACCACATTAATATCAACAGTCTCTGAGGAGGTAAATCTTAAAATGATTGTGGACACTCTTTTACCTTCCTTGATTATTTTACAAAAAAAAAGCAAAAAAAAAAAGAAAAGAAAAACAAAAAACAAAAACAGGCTGCTGTGCACCTCCATCCTTTTTGCTTGACCCTGATGTAGTCTTGACTAAAATATCTAAATGTCTAAGATGAGTTGTTCTATCATCTAGGGAAAAGACTTTGTACATTCAGAGGGTTCTGTTTTTCTGTCATGTTATAGGGATATAGAGGAAACATTACTGAAAGAGATGGAAGAGAGGAAAATAAAGTATTATAGAGATTAGTTGATTTGGATAGATTAATAACAGTATTGGTATTTGACAAAATGTGTGTGTGTGTTTGTGTGAAGGCTTGAAAAGAATAGCCTTTAGTCATCCGGAGAAAATACTGGCAAGACAGGTATATAGGCAAAGAGTTAGTGAAATATAAGTGAGGATAGCAAAATGAATGAAAGAGGAAGAAATTGTGTGTGTATGACAAGTGAGTCTAAGCCTTCCCTCTTTTGCAGAGAGGGAATTTAGAGAGGTGATGTGTTAGGGCAACACAAACATTCAGAGTGTATAAGTGAGAAAGAAAATGAGGGAGAGATTGAGAGAGATTGAGAGACAGAGAGAGATAAAAAATATTTGTGTATGATATTGAAGTGTGTGTTTGAAGGAAACATGTTAGAAAATGATGAGAAGGGTTGGGAGTAAATTTTGAGTGAAAGAAAAAAGTAGATGGAATAATGTATGTAGATTAAGAGGAAGAAATAAAATGAGATGAGCAAGTGAGTATGGATCATGAAGGAGAGTGGAATAGTGAGAGTGTAAGAGTAAAGGCATGAGGAGACGTCTTTTCAAATATACAACACATAATTGGCAATCAAACAAAGAAATTCTTAGTCACAGAGAAACAGCTCAACTTTGAGGGAAGATTATCAGAAGTCAATGGACGATGTGAATTGGATAGAAAAAAGGCTATGAGATTGCAAGCAACACAAGCAGGAAAAGAAGCAAAGAGTGAGGTAAATAGAACATGGATAACTGAAAGAAAACAAAATGAAACATAAGAAGAAAATGAAGCAAAGTTTGAATCATTAACGTTAGCAATTAGTAAAAGAAAATAGAAATACACCCCATCGTTTTTAATAAGCACTACATATGTGAAGTTTTGAAAGAAATTAACTACTATCTTTATATTTAGAGCATTTATATATGAACACTCTAGTTATAGAATAGTTATGAAGAAAAATGAAATGTATCTTCACTTGGTTGACTCTAACTCGTAATTCTCTACTTCAAGACAATGCACTTTCTTTTACAACGCTTTCAAAGACAGAATAATGAGACAACCTTATGTGGTCCCTTGAGCTGCTAGAAGTAGGAGCAAAGTCTCTCGTAAATCACACTCTGTCATCTTAAAGCAGGAAAGACACACTAATATAGATCTAGACACTTCTAAAAACAGGATGGCTATGGCTAGAAATCTTTGCATATATATCTACTGCAGCTATATCATAGCTGAGCTAGGACTAAACAACAACAACAACAACAACATTAACAGAAAAAGCATCAACAACAACTTTCAAAGATAATTCTACAACAAAACTTATCTTTAACATTCATAATATTAGTTTCCTTCTCTTTACTAGCACCTCATTCTTTTTTCTTCTCCCACTTCTTATTATTTTTTACTTCATTTATTAACATGCACCATGGAGCCAACAAAGTAGAGGGCTCTGTGTGGTCACTCAACTGGCTAGAAATATCAACTCAATCCACTCAAAACTGCTCTACAAAAATGCTCTTAAGAAAAACTAGACAATTTAGTCCAAGAGACAACATGGTTGAAAATTGGAATAAAAAAGAAGACATTGATTCTCACAAATGAAGCATCATGGGTTACAGATCTGTTGGATTGAGCCTGATCTGGATTAAATGACAACAACATCGTGTGCTTTAAAACAAATTAAACATTGGAAGCTGTGACTATACAGAAGAAAACCTTTGATTATTCCTATATTTAAGAATAAACACATTTTGTCTTCCACGACTGATAATACATTTAAAATAAAATAATAATTTATGACAGGCAAATGACAATAAAATATTTGCAAAGTTATTATAGAAGATTTACAGTCTTTCTTTCTTTCTTTCTTTTTTTTTTAGGTGAAGGCCATACTCACGGATCAATTTTTATCTTCTGTTTTTACTTCAGACTTTTTAACCCCTGGTTAAACAAGCTGAGAATTTTGAAAGGCATTTAATTATCGATTCTCTGCTTGTTATATTTATGTATTCATTTATATATCTATTTATTTAGTTGTTGTTGTTTTTGTTATTATCATTATTATTATTGGCTGTTTTAAATATTTTTTTGTTTCTGTTTTTAACACCATCTTTCAAATAAACTGTTGTTTATTTATAAATATATAATGCACATTAACAGCTAGAAGACAAGTGTAAAACATAAATCATTTAGAAGGCATGCCTGTAGACTGACACGAAAATGCATGTTCACCGACAGATACACACACATGGTATTTAGCAAACTCACACACAAACAGTTGTACAAAAATTGCCAATAAAAATTTAGCAAAATAAAGGATTTCCACATACATAAATTAAAGAAGTTAACAAAATTATCTAAGAAATTCAAAAAGACAAGAAATTGCAAAACACACATACTAACATAACATTTACAAATATATCTGTCATGCACATGCACACATGCATATATGTACACATATGCACACTCATATATACATGCACAAATGCATACACATAAACATACACACTACTCTGGAAAAAATATATAGTTACAAAAACGGTGCACATTTACATATGTGCATGTTCACACAAATGTTTATAAAGACAAAATTCAAAAATAGAATGCAAAGTAGATAGAACTGGAAACAAAAGAAAGGGGAGAGAAAAACTTGTGAAATGGGTACAAAGTTAACAAGTCCATTCACACGCATGATATAAAGAGACATGAGTGAATGCATACACCCACAATGACAGATATGCATAATTGCCGACACATATGCATACACATATACACAGATGTCTGCACATGCTACTATGTTGCACATTTACACACACACATTCTCACACACACAGAGAAAGAGGGCAAGATAGAGATAAAGAGAGTGAAAGAGAAAGAAAGAGTATGAATACAATATGTTCCATACATAATGCTTCATGAAACATATTTATGTCTAAATGCTGCTTCTTTTGTTGCACAAGATATGTGAGGATACACACTGACACACACACACTGACACACACATATGGATGTGTGTGTGTATATACATGTATATACATACATTGGGTCATCCTATAAACAATGTGGTTTTTTTTATACTTCTTTTATTTTTCAAAATTAAAATTAACAAAGTTTCTATTTTATTCGAAATATATACTCTCCTTCATTTTCTACAATGCTCTTCCATCTATCTGGTAGACTTGCAAGGTCCCACTTCCAAATTTCACTTGTTCGTGACAAAAAAAATACTCCTTGTCTACAGAATTCATATATTTTCTGTCCAAATTATTTTGAAAACTGTGGAATAAATGATAATCAGATGGGGCAATGTCCAGTGAATATGGTGAGTGGGGCATCGTTTCCCATTCAAACTGCTCCAGCCTTTCAAATGTCATCCTTGCTGTATGTGGCTGAGCCATATCCTGATGGAAGAACACCTTTTGTCTTGGAAGCAAAGATGGTCATTTTTCTTCTAGCACTGACTTAAGCTGCTCAAGCTGCTCACAGTAGATATTCTTTATTATCATTTGGTTTGGGTTTAAAATTTCAAAGTGGACTAAACCTTTAATATACCACCAAACAGATAACAACACCTTATGTGGGTGAAGACCTTCTATCTGTCTATCATAAAGAATGAAAGACAACCCATATAAATGAAAAAACATACTAACAAAAGCCTGTCTTCTCATAATAACAGCAAGATCAGCAGTAAAGTAGAAGTGGAAGATCTAACTGTGATATATGTTTTAATCTGACAGGAAGATCAGATATTCGTTTTAAACAAGGACAGCCCTTCACAATAAAAGTACCATCTCCTGTGCATCTGAAAGCTTAATCTATACAATAACATGTGGAAAGAACTACATAGAAGAAATTAAGGTGTTCTTAAGATAACGAATGGTTTCACTGAGATCTCAAATTAAAATTTGGTAATACAGACAATTGGGTCTGAGTGAACATGTGTCATATGTACAGGTAAGAAACAACCATATTTTACGATTTTTCCCAAAACCAATTTAGCAATTGCACAACAACAGTGCATCAGATGAAGAAACAGATTTCAAAACTAAATACTGAACACTTCCAAATAACAGTTGGAGAGAAATTGACACAACTACTTCCACTCCTACAACCACTATTTCTGAAGCTGCCACTGGTGCTACTAGTTAAAATGGTAACATAATTTGATAAAAAGATGTAGATACTTTTTTTAATCCATGATAAAGTTCTCAAAGTAATATCTTCATTATACATACATATCTTGGCTCTCACTAAACAAATCAAAGAAAAAGCTTCAACAAGTTTTGGTGATCTCTCATCTTCTAGATAACTAATACCTGAACAAATACAGTTAAGTCAAACCCTACATCTGAGCTTCATTACCAGTGAGGATTTGATAATTTATATATATATATATATATATTATTTAAAGGACAAGACAAAATACATGTCTTTAAGTCTTACCAATAGTTTCATATGTTGAGAAATATCTCAAACAGAGTCTTCAGGCACAAGTGACAAATCATAATGAACTAAAAAAAATGAATAAGAGAAGAAATGCAAAAGATCTGAGAATGCAGCATTTAGAACGCAGAAGGTAAAAAATGGAAAACGAAAATAATTAGGCACAGGTGTGGCAGTGTGGTAAGAAGCTTGCTTTCCAGCCACACGGTTTGTTTTAAAGCAATTATTCATAGGCGTAGGAGTGGCTGTGTGGTAAGTGTCTTCTACTATAGCCTCAGGCCGACCAAAGCCTTGTGAGTGGATTTGGTAGATGGAAACTGAAAAAAGCCCATCGTATATATGTATATATATATATATGTGTGTGTGTGTGTGTGTGTGTGTGTGTGTGTGTGTTTGTGTGTCTGTGTTTGTCGCCCCCATCCACGTCGCTTGACAACCGATGCTGGTGTGTTTACATCCCCGTAACTTAGTGGTTTGGCAAAAGAGACCGATAGAATAAGTACTAGGCTTACAAAGAATAAGTCCTGGGGTTGATTTGCTCGACTAAAGGCGGTGCTCCAGCATGGCCACAGTCAAATGACTGAAACAAGTACAAGAGTAAAAGAGTAAAGAGAAAAGAGATATTTCCCTTCTCACTGATTTTTAAAGAAATGTTCACATCTGCAGGGTAGAAATGTTTATGATTGTTTGTAAATTTCAGCTGAGTACTGGGGTCGGTGTAATTGACTTGAACACTACCTCCACTCCAAATTCCTGACTTTGTGCCAAAATTTGAAACTAATATTATTTTCATCCTCAAGTTACAGAAAACATACATTTGCGTAGTCTTTTTGTAGTACACAGTGTTGCCCTTCCAGGTTTTTGTTGAGGTACATTAGTCTTATAATGTTGTGGTTGCATGGAAGGTCATTGCAAATGAATACTTCTTGAGACTTGTACAATGTTGTTGTCTTAAATAAAGAGCACTTGGTGAATGTATTTATTTTTACTGTTTGAGTGGTACCATATGACACTCAAAGACTGCCTGCACTGACGTTAAGATTCTTCCTCACCCTTTTCTTCCAAGAGATCATCTGTCGATATCTTTGTTTTTGTGGCAATTTGCTGTTAGGATCTTCTGGTTTTGAATGTCTATGGAGCAGATTTCCTCTATAGACCCATCAAGTGTCCTAAATATTGATATCAGTTCTGATACTCTAAAGACACTGTGTAAAGTTGATACATAATGTATCAACTAGCTAGCAACAGGCCTATATTTTTCTGACAAGTTAGTGTTTTCAATCTTGGCTATAAGATTTATCCATGCCATAGTAATTTCAAAATCGATTATATAAGTTTTACTGCTGATGTTGTTGTAGTAATGTTTCTTGATAGTGTCTAGCTATTATGTATTCTGATTAAAATCTCTCTTTTCATTCCAGATCTTAAATCAAAATGATTTAAGTCCTTTTTGATAAGAGGTTCTTTTGACTAAAATATTGTTTTTCTTCAACTTCCTGTATGCAACTTATGGTTAATGCTGGCTGGTTCTAATATTTTTCTGATAAAGTTTTTCATTGGAGCCTTGAGTTCTTGCTTTGAAGTTTTAAATTCTTCTTCAAGATTGTGGCATGTAGAATCCCTGTATACTTTTTCTGATTTTTCCTAGAAATGTAGTTGCTGTGCAGCGAACTTATTATTCACTTCACGACCTCTGATGATATTTAAATATCTGACTCAGTCAGATTGCTTATATTTTCTTTTAGTCTTGTTATCCACCTGAGTTGCTTATGTTGGATTATTTCATTACTACCTACATTACAGAGTCTTCGAGGTGTTTCTTCTGAGTGACAGTAACTATATTCAATAAATGTTATCATATTCTTTATCAAGTCCCTAGTGATATCATTCATAACTTTTAACATTAGAGTGGCTTTCTTTTCCTTAACCTTTATCAAAAAAGGACTGTCATTTAAAACTAGCTTAGAGATACACGGAAAATTGTTTTCAAAATGGTTTAAAGCTATGCACATTCCATAATCATCTTAATCGGATTAGTTTTTTTGTAAATGAATTTATATTGAAGCATCCAGTGGTGGGACTCCAGTTCAAGGATTTAGGAGTTTGGGGAATGACCTTGTAGTTACTTCCACACCCAGGACTGCTCTGGTTCAAAGTGGTAGTATATGTCAAGAGTCTAGTTATGGGTCAAACAGTAGAAGATGGTCCTGTCAATAAGTCAGACTTAAAGGACTGCTGGCCCCTAAACATGTGCCATACTGCCTCACATGAGCCCTGATATCATATGAACTAATTCCCCTACCTAAAAGTTAAACAGACCCTGTGCTTCAAGGGTAAGCTTGGAAGAGCAAGAGACTGGCAGAGTTAAGAGAAAATAAACTCACAAACAGTTAACAGGAGAAACTGATGCTGTGTCATTCACAAGAAAAATTATGAATCTACCAACTTTAATATGGAGGTTCCTGCTGACTGGCACCTGTAGAAATGGCACATGAAGAGAGAGATAAACATAGTAGTTATCTTGTTGAGTGTAGTGATATTGGCAGTGGTTGTGTTGGGAGTAGTGAGTCGTAAGGCTAATGGTTTTGATGGTAATGGAGGTAGTTATTGTAGTGATAACTGTAGTTGTAATGGTGATTGGTATATCAGTTCAGACATCTGGATTACTACTAAAACTCTGGCTATAGAGCCAATATCATTGTCATGTACAGCTCGTTAAAATTGTGCAAGGAACACATGAAATCAAGGGCTGAAATTTATTCTGTCAAGGGCTGAAGTTAATTCTGTGTATGAAGTATCTGTATATATATAAAAGGCAAGATGTGTGTGTGTGTGTGTGTGTGTGTGTACAGGAATATAATTTATGCACATCCACAAATTAGCACGCATGTCGTTCCAATTTTAGGAGGACATTCATCATGACCCTATCTGCATTTTCGTCAACTTTTTCTCTCAGAGGCACCCACGTATAGCTGTAAAAATCGATTTTCAACCATAACTTTTAACAATTTTCAAGTCAGAGAAAGCTACCATTGTTTACAAACAGGAGTTAAGTCCCCTTCTAGCGACGCGCACGTTTTTAAGTCTTTTGTTGGTTTTTTTTTCCATTGAGGCAAAAAGTGTTTTGTTGCACAGGAGCCAGTCCAGCGGCACTGGCAACGACCTCATTTGAATGTCTTTTCATATGCCACCAGCACAAGTGCCAGTAAGGCGACGCTGGTAACGATCATGCTCAAATGGTGCTATTTACGTGCCACTGGCACGGAGGCCAAACAGCTGCTCTGACAACGGTCATGCCCGGATGGTGGGCAAAATAATTTCAAGGTTAAAAAGCTGAAGTTGAAGGAAGGAACAGTGTCCAAGAATCAAAATGGCTGGTTTTTGAGCTTCTCTGACCTTCTGCAACTAAAGTCATATAATCTATGACATAGGAGTTAAGTTATAGATCTCTGCTATTTTATCAGATAACAGTATTAAGTTGATAATAATGATGTGCTAAGGACTACAATAAAGAAGTGACTTTGACTACTAGAGTTGGGTTTCTTGTAATAAAGATTTGGTGCTTTAAGGTAATGTGAGCCATGAATTTTTGTAAGTATCTCCATCAACATATTTTGGTGGAGGTGAGAGGAAGAGGAACAGGTTGGTAACTTAGATTTAGAAATATTAAGAATATCATTATTCTGGGTAGGGTATAGAGCTTTTTATACCTCTAGGTTAAGTTGTGTGAGAGAGAGGGAAAGAGAAAGACAGTGAGGGAGAGAGAGAGATACAGAGAGAAGGAGGGAGAGGGGTATGTAGGCCTGCTGTATTTACTTAAAGAAATAGTGTTGTAGGCCACAGTTTCTGAATGATCAAAAAATTTCTCACATAGTTGCAGTCATGAATACACAGCAGAAATTGAGGTTTCATGACAATACTTAGTAGTGTCTTTAAATAACATGTACAAGACTAACTGATACACTAATCACTTACTTAAAAAAAGACTGGCTCCAGCCTTGACTATTAACGTTGTAGGTGAGATTGTTGAAAAGGGAGATAACTTAAATACAGCAAAACATCACTGCAACACAGTTACCCCAATCTTTGTTGTTGTCAAATTACAAGAACAATCTTTAAAATTTCATCTACCGTCACTATGTCTAAAGGTGAGCTGTCAATTTGCCAAATAGGACTAAAATATATAGATTATCTGTGAAACAATCTTCTAAACTTATCATTTATCACCTCTACCTTCACTTGTTATCTACCACCACCAACAACAACAACAACACTATCACCATCATCATCACAACCACCACTGCTATCACCAATAAAAAAAAAACAAGTCAAAATTTTATGAATCTTCAAAGTTACTTGTTCTATTCTCGTCCACCTTTTCTCAGTCTCATTAAAACACTGTAAGGATGTTAAAATTGAGGAATTCAAACTTTTTTTTTGTGGCTTGTTTTGCATCTAATTTATTTTTATATATTTGTTTTTAAAATCTAATCTTGCCTCTGACTTGTCCCAGTCTTTCCCCCTTCTCCGTCCTACCAATTTCTTTTTTCATCTTCTATTTTGTCTTTTACTTACTTTTTCTTAATTTTGTTGTAAGAGTTTTATCACATCACACTTTTAATATACATCTTTTATCATTAATGTATGTATGCGCGTACCTATGTATACTTGTACGTATGTATTGTGTGCATATATAT
>NC_068990.1:39958304-39959844 GCF_001194135.2 Octopus bimaculoides | reverse complement strand
TATATATATATATATATATATATATATATATATGCACATATCAATAAATACATTTATATACACACAGATATAGACAATAGTCACACACACTCACACACACATAGACATATGTATAAATATTTACATATAAAATTATATGAATGTACATATTTGAATATGTATGTATGTATGAAATTCTGTTTACATACATATGGGCACGCGTATATGTATATATCTGTGTAACTATGTGTATACATATCTCTTCAAAATAAGCTATTTTCCAAATAATAATTTCATATTTTTATTCTTTTTCCATATTAATAATCACAGACTTTAATTTTTTGGTGCCAAAACTATTATTTTTTTCCTATTATCTTACATTAATATATTTTTTTTTTTCTCACACAGTTTTCCTATTTTTGCAATTCCTTTATCTTATTTTTCACTTTTTTTTTCAACATTCAATTTATTTCTCTGATATCTGAATTAGGAATCCCATATTGGATAAACTAAGTAAATAGGAGGGGTTAAAATATTATTTGTATTTGAAAAATTTTCTTTTACAAATCAGAGAACTTATACACATACATACGTACATACATACATATATATATATATATATACATATACATATACATATGTATGTATGTATGTATGTATGTATACACACATATAAGTGCAAAAATAGAAAGGGAAAATATTGAAGTAAAAAATACTCATTTCTCTCACTCAATCACACATTTCTACATTTTCCTTCAAAACCTTCTCACTTTCTTTTAGTCTTTCTCTCTCTCTCTTTCTTTCTTTCTTTCTCTCTCATTGTGTCTCTGTCTCTTTCTCTCTTTCTTTCACTGTTTGTGTGTCTCTCTCTCTTTCACTCTATGTCTTCCCAATGACAAAATCAATGGCTAAAGGGGAAATAAAGACAGGCTGGAAGAACTGAGATAATAAAATATGATAAAATATAATGAAAAAACACATCCAATTGTTGAAAAGAAAGGAATTAAAAAGCAACAAAAAAAAATTTTTTGATGGGAGAAGAAAAAGAATGGGGGAAGAAAAAATATAATTGAATGAAAAAAAATTTCTTCAGAAATAGAAAATGAATTATGACAATTCACACACACTCACACATATACACACATACTCATTCATACACACACAAACATACACACTCAGCCTGTAAATGAAAAAAAAAAATGGGAATTATAGAAAAATTCAAAAATAAACATGAACATTCATACTGAAGCAAAAGAAGACACACAGATGTGTACATACATTCTCTAACGATCATATGTGTGTGTGTGTGTGTGTGTTGGGTATCTGTGTATGTATATGTGTGTATTTATACACACACACTTGCATTGCATATACAGATATATTTAAATCAAATAATTCATATATGCTTATGTATGATTTCATTAAAATCAACCCATCTATCCATCTTTACAGGTAGCTTTCTCTCTTTCTTTCTCTCTCTAGCAGTACACACACACACACACACACAGATGCATATGTATGCATATATATATATATATATATATATATATATATATATATA
>NC_068990.1:39956687-39957290 GCF_001194135.2 Octopus bimaculoides | reverse complement strand
TATATATATATATATATATATATATATATATATATGTATGTATATATGTATATATATATGGTGGTGATGCATGAGCCTTGAACGTTGGGCCTCGCAGAGGCAATGACAAGAGACCGAGACTTTTGGAGATAACCTGTGATTGAGAAGACCCGGCAATTAAAGTGAGATCGTAGCCAAGGCCGATGTCAATGTTGCATGTCTGGCCCATTTAAAAGTACCCTTGATGCATCGGATGATATGATTTGCTTGTGAAGACCTGTTGAGTCAAGTAAAATGAAAATTGTAGCTGTGGCCAGTGCCCCCTGACTGGCTCCTGTACCTGTAGCATGTAAAAAGCACTATCCAAACATGATCAATGCCAGGGCCACCAGACTGGCCCCCATGCCAGTGGCATGTAAAAAGTACTATCTGAATGTGATCGATGCCAGGCCCGTCCGACTGGCTCCTGTGCCGGTGGCACATAAAAAGCACCCACTACACTCTTGGAGTGGTTGGCATTAGGAAGAGCATCCAGCTGTAGAAATATTGCCAGATCAGATTGGAGCCTGGTGCAGCCTGCTGGCTTTCCAGGCCTCAGTCAAATCGACCAATACATGCCAGCAT
>NC_068990.1:39947994-39955813 GCF_001194135.2 Octopus bimaculoides | reverse complement strand
CAGGATGGTACATCTTATGTGCCACCCGCACAAGAGCCAGTCCAGGGGCCCTAGCAACGATCTCACTTGGCTTGCCGGGTCTTCTCACGCACAGCACATTTCCAAAGGTCTCGGTCAGTAGTCATCGCCTCGGTGAGGCCCAATGTTCGAAGGTCTTGCCTCACCACCTCAGCCCAGGTCTTCCTGGGCCTACCTCTTCCACGGGTTCCCTCAACTGTTAGGGAGTGGCACTTTTTCACGCAGCTATCCTCCTCCATTCCCACCACATGTCCAAACCAGCGCAATCGTCTCTCTTGCACACCACTACTGATGCTTCTTATGTTCAGCTTTTCTCTCTCTCTCTCTCTCTATATATATATATTATATCATATTATATTATATTATTTTAAGATTATTACTTTGTATTTTATTATAGTTCTTTTTACTTACATATGTGTAAGTGTATGTGTGTGTGTAAATGTTTTTGTGCCCCCTTGTTTTGAAATTGCACTATAAAACAAGTGTAACTGACATACAAGCATTTGCAATCTTCTGTGAAATTATTCAGTCATGGATAAATATT
Organism: Octopus bimaculoides; assembly: GCF_001194135.2. NCBI lineage: Eukaryota > Metazoa > Mollusca > Cephalopoda > Octopoda > Octopodidae > Octopus > Octopus bimaculoides. Next base: position 39,955,251 of record NC_068990.1, on the reverse strand, counting down.
ACCTGGCTTAGAAACAGGTGAAAGTTGGTGACAGGAAGGGCATCTGACCATAGAACATCTGCCTCAATGAATTTCATCTGACCCATGCAAGCAGAGTAAAGTAGGTTAGAATAATGCTGATGGTTCTGATGGTTGTTTCTACCACAAGTAATAACCAATGAGCATTGGCCAAACATTTTGTGGCAGGGAACAGTCAGTAGCATATTCCACAAATATTTTTTATCAACTTCTGGAAAAACGAAATGCAAAATTGACCCTAAGTGGATTTGAACCCAGAATACAAAGATTTGTAACTAAACACTCCAAAGCATTTTATTCAATATTCTATGAATGATATTTCTACTTTCCAGCCCAGATCTTTTATATTTTATATTTATTTTGGTTATTGGACTGTGGCCATGGTGTAGCACTGTTTCGAAGGGTTTAGTCAAGCAAATCAACACTGGTACTTATGTCTTCTAAGTATGATACTTATTTTATCAGTATCTTTTCCCAAACTGTTAAGTTATGGGTATGTAAACAAACCAGCACCAATTGCCAAGTGGTAGCAAACACATAAACACACACACACACACACACAAATGGGCTTCCACATAAATAGTTTCCATCCAATAAACTCACTCACAAGGTACTGGTCAGCCAAGAGCTTTAGTAAAAGACACTTGCCCAAGGTGCCACACAATGGTATTGAACCTAAAACCATGTGGTTGCAAATCATGCTGCTTAATCACACTGCCATGCCTTTGGAAATCAGAAAGAAGAAAAAAAGAAACGTTTAACAAATAATTAAACCCAAAATAACCAGAGGAAGATTTGAACTCATTCTCCTTCATATCAGATTCAATTCTTCAATAGAAACAGCTACATCAATTACTGAACTACTGAGACCACCTTTGCCTTTTTACTAAAAATTCTTAGCATTGAAAAACCTAACTCTATTATTTTACCATTTTCAATTCTCTGAACAGTTGTAGGAACTTTGCCAAAGTCTTTTTCCATTTTTATATCTGCTGCTTTTCCCCCTTCTTTCTTTCTTTCTTTCTTTTATTTGTTTTTATGTTCTTTTCTATTTTTATTTTCATATTTTTCTTGTCTTATATTCATTTCATATTTTTGTCCTTGTTATGTGCCATATTTCTACGAACATACGAATTGTATCAACTGGGTAGTTATTGAAGAACATGCATGTACACAGTAACTCATATACATATTGCACTTAACATATACACATGTATATTTGTATACACACCAAGTATAATATATACATATATATGCTTGCATACACACCACACGTAACAAATAAACATGCATTCTCATATACACATCACAGATAGCATACGTACTCATATGTCCTTTAATGTTCTATAGCTTGTTTTAGTCACAATAGCTAAAGGCCATGTTGGAGCATTATCTATCTATCTATCTGTGGATAGATACCCTATGTTCACCTCTAAGGATAGCCATAAAATAGATTCTTTCAAATGCTTTGAAAGCTCCTTGACTGTATCTGAATCACTCTTGTTATCAAATTCGTCTAAGTAGAAGTTTCAGTGGATGTTCTGAAATCACAATAACCAGAGTGAGACTGGACTGGGAAAATATTAATGAGTCATTGTTGCTGCTTATAAGATTAAAGATCAGATTGTAAAATGCTTGTGTACAAACTGTTGTGCCGCATGGTAATGAGACTTGAATTCAGAAGATTTGTAAATGCTTACAATACGAGCATCTTGTGCTCACTGTGTAATATTAGCGTGCATGAATAATTAAATAAATCAAGCTTAGAGAAAATCTAGTGTAATATGCATAAGATTATTATAATGACAGTGAATATAAATATAAAGAATCCCTTACAGCTGTTTTTAGACTAGTCAAGCATGTGTATCATCATATTGAGTAAAGATTCCATAAGCTGAGTACCCTATCATCAGAGAGGTGTAAAAATGAGGGAATATCCCTAGTCATGGATATTAGTAAATTCCAGTTTGTCAAAAGTGGGGGAAGGATTAGAGTAAATTATGTATGTGTTAGTTAACTCTATGATTAAATAAATAATAGTTATAGGTAATGTCCATTAGTAGTTTCAAATGAGAATGTTCGATGATAATGCATGGAAAATATATATATACATTTATAAAGGTACATACATACATATATGTATATGGATATATATGTATAAGTAAACATGTATATTTTTGAAAATATTTACATGTCCATATATATAATATGTATATGCATATGTATGTATTTTGTTAATGCACATGTGTGCATACGTTTGTGAGTATATGTATATATAAAGGTATTCATATATATATGTATAGATATATACACAGCTGTATGCATACATTTATACACACACACAAACATACACACACATATATACATATATATTTTATAGTATATAAAACAAAAAGTTTTTCTATTTTTGAAATGAAATTATTTAATTATCTCATTATTTCATTTGATTAAATAATAGAAATAACAATCTACAGCATACCATTGGTATGTGTGTGTCTGTGTGTATGTGTGTGTGTGTATGCATATATATGTATGCACGTATGTATGTGTATATGTTGTATGCCGGTATGCATGTTTATATGTGCATATATGTCTGTGCATGTCTATATGTCTGTATGTATATGTATATGTGCTTGACTGTAATATATTGATAAATACTTATTCATACACACTTACACATTTATACAGTATGGGAAAACACAGACACAGACACACACAAACACACATACATATATGCATATGAACTCATGTGTATATACATACGTGTAAATTTACACTCGCATATAAAGTAATACTCTATCTAACACATATACACACACATATATATATATTTATATATATATATATATGAATATTTATATATGTTTGTTGTGTGTGCTTATTTATATACATCTATCCATATACATCTATCTACATATTTTAGATCATAAATTTGTGATAGATCATAAATTTCAGCTAAGTTTTAATGGCGTTGGCCTTAGAAGAAGAAAAAATATATATATAATGGATAAACAAAAGCGGAAACAAATATACTCGTGAATTTACTCACACGCATACATGTATACATACATTCATGCATTCCAAAAGAAGTTCCTGGAGTAACCATCTTTGATACTATCGGTTTTTCTGGGAATGGGCCAGAGATGGAGAGAATGTCGTCGTTATGGCACCCTTGCATTGCAAACAGCGTTTTCTCTTTAATCTATTTATTCTAAACTAAATTTGCTTTTGCAATATCCCACCCCCCTTTCATACCAACCTCCCTCTAATCCTAAAACCACAACCAAAATGGAAGATGGAGCTAGGGGTGTGAGTGCTGGGTTGAGTAGCGGGGAGCTGTTTGATAGAGCAGTGTGTGTGTGTGTGTGTGTGTGTGTGTGTGTGTATTCTTGAAGATGATTGTAATTTGGTATGGTGTAGTGTTGTGTGGAAGTAGTGGCAGATGTGGTAGTGAGATGGTTGTGGACAAGCCTATGTGTATGGAAGTGGTGGAAGAATTAGGTGTTAGTGTAGCAGTGTTGTTATTTAGCCCCTGGTCAGCTCTGTGCTGACCTAGATCGACTGTGTCCCAGCCATGGCTTTCTGATTCTTGTTTTCAAACATAACGCATCTAGCGCTGCAGTATTCAATTCAGTAGAATATAATTTAAGGAATATTTGGCTGTTGTTTCGTGTACAATGAGCAAACACTGATGGTGGACATAGTAAATTTTATTTATGATATTGGTCTTATACAGGGATTAATGTGTTTGGAACTAGGGCACAGGTATGGCTATGTGGTTGTATAGTTCACATTGCAACTGTTCAGTTTCAGGTTCAATCTAACATCACAGCTGCTTGGGCTAGGGTCACCTACACAGTATAGTCCAATACCTTGTAAAACCTGCTCAGAAGCTCATTGGACATACATACATACATACATACATACGTACATGCATACATGCATACATACACACACATGCACACACACATACAAACATGCCTACATATTTACACACATATATAAATGCATGTATGTGTGTATATGTGAGCGTGTGGTATTGGTTAAAGTGTAACTGTGGCAGTACTAAAAGGTAACTTTGCATTTCTGGAAGAACACAAGATCCCTTTAGAATGTGGGTTTCCCATTTGAAGAAGAAACTGAAGAAAATATTAGAAAAATCAGAAACTGTGTTAAGAACAAAAATAGAAGGAATAAGAGAAAGAAGATCAAAAATAAAGAAAGGAAGGAATAAAGAAAGAAGAGAGAGAGAAAGAAAAATAGAAACGTGTATAAAAATAATGAAGAAATAATGAAATAATAATAGAGGGAAAACACAAGAGTAAAACAATGTTAAGAAATGTGTAATAATTATTGATGTGAGAGAGGATTTGTCTGTTGTGTAGTGCATACACTCTTATATATATATATATATGCGAGTAAAAATAAATACAAAAAAAGGGGTTTTGTATGATTGTGTATAGAGGAATATATTATTTTGTTTAAAAGAGTTCCAACGTATATATATATATATATATATATATATATATATATATATATATATATATATATATATATAGATAGATACACATGCACATATGCATACATACATGTATTCATACATACATATATATATATATATATAAAAGTATAAACATATACACACATATTCATAAACTATGCATACAAGCTTTACATACATATATATATATACATGCATATACATGTACATGCATACATACATACATACATGCATACATACATACATATACTATAAAATGGAAACGCAATTTACAATTGAACAGAGAGCAAAAGCGAAATATTAGAAGTAATTGACTTAGCAAAGATCTCTATGGAGTAAAAGATTAACTCTAGAGAATTATTATTGGAGCAACCCCTTCACTGGGATCCCTTAATTGCTCCAAATGCTATTTTTTCTCTACTCATTCCATATGCCCCAAACACTGAATTATATTTGTAGCTCATGACAGATATCTGTTTCAATAAGTAAACCGATTTCTATGGCTCAAACTTGAACCAAGTTTTTTCTGGAGAAATACATAGATTGGATTAGAAACGAAATACAATGATATTTATAGACGTAATGCTTTGTTAGTCAGTATCTGTTGGGGCAGAAGCAAATCCTCTAAAGAGTATTTGTATTCATTTTGAGTGACCTTTGTTTGTATTTGACTTGTATTAACCATTAAGTTAAATATACACATACTTAGGTCACCAAGAGAGGTGTACACTAGAGATTTTTTTTTTTCCCATGCCAGATTTACTTTAGTGCAAATGGCAAATTATAACAATTTTAAAAAAATAGAAAAGTGTAAAAAACTTGCAGTTTTCCTAGTTGCCCTATTTATTAGCCAATAATTTGTTTATTTTACTATTATTTAGTGTTAAATAAATAAATTTCAAATCAAGAACAGGATATATTTAATACAATTGTAGGTTTTAATGACCTGGGGCAAACCCCTGCATAAAATACAATTTTTTATCTATCTTATTATATTCAATAATGTTTTTTTTTTCATTAGTGTCTTTTCAGTTAGACAAGGAAGGGTCAAGGGGATATTGTAGAGGATGTTTCAGGAATTAGTTGTCTTCAATCCAGACTTCATGTTTATGTGTGTATATATATATTGATTTATTTTGTGACTATTCTGTGGCACAAAAGTTATTTTTGACTTTTATTTTTTGCGATGCAGGTACTCAGGTACTGATATATATATATATATATATATATATTTAAATTCAATAATAGGACGAATTCTTTTACAAGAATTTATCAAGTAGCTAGCGTGAAAAAACCTCATAAGGGAAAAAATCCATAATTTATTCCCGAAATATATATTTATATAAGCTCATTACTATACAATAATGCCTCACGCTATGAGGGACTCTAAGGTCAGACTACCATAAAAAGCACATTTTTACCGAACGCGAGGAAATGCAACTCTCAAAGCCAACCCCTTAAAAACAGACTAAATTATAGATCATAATTTCATAGTTATTGTAGTATTATACAACCTCTACTCGTCAGTATAATATGGTCAAGAAAAATAGAAGTAAACAGAGAATCAACATACCAAACGAACATCGTGTATCCAATATAGCATATAGAAGACTGTTCATCGCTATTTCCCTATGTAAGTGGATGTATGACATTTGTGAGATTAACAGAATCAATATTGTTTTGTTTCTCTCTTTAGGTGACATGCCTACAGGTGTCAGTGATTAAGGACCACAATAACAATGTTGGGAGATTCAGGATTTTCATGGAAAAAGATGCAGCAACCATTTACCATTGCCTTCTGTCAGTTTATTTGCAGATTACTCTACTTGTCTTTTGCTCTCCTGAGCTTACCCTTAAGGCTCAGTGACTAACAATTAGGGAGGTTTATACACTGCTGAGTTTTCTAAGTCCTATATGCATTAACTACGGGACCATTCTTTGCTATTTGACTCATAAATAGGGCCTTTGATAGACACTATAACCTCAGGCAAAGTGGATCTCAGAGTAGAGCTGACTAAGGAGTAATTCTGTACTCACCAAAACATTTAAAGTCACAAGCTGACCCTCCATAGAACCTTGTTGTGAAGGCTCATTGTGGCTATTACAATAGATATATAAAATTGTCATCAACACAAACATTGATTAGTAACATATAACACCTTGATTATTTATCATACCTTGGAAATTAAAATAAAATACTCTCAGTCAGTATAATTCTTCTTATGTGTCTAAAGAATTTCTGTCATTTCCATCATCTTTGTACATTCATTTGTCAATGGTAAAAAATACACCAATCAAATTACAGTTAAGAAAACTCTAAATAAATAAACCGGCAGTGATATTTTATGGTGCAATGTTTCAGAATTGATAAAAGAGTCTTTGAGAGACAAGATGATATTTTAGCTGCTGTCATCTTTTTTTTTTGTGGCGACATATCATAAAAACATTTACAAGTGAGATAAATGAAAGCAAGAATCCTGGTCCTATCCACAGGCACAATCTAATGATTTTACTCCATAGAAAATCCCAAAACACGGCTTGGGATTCAAACATCATATACAGTTGGCTATTCCATATCTAAAACATATATACATATACACATACGTCTATATATGAATAGCATATACATTCGTTATTTGTTCAATGTAACCATTTGTATCTATCTATCTATCTATCTATCTATCTATCTATCTCTCTCTCTCTCTCTTTATATATATATATATATATATATATATATA
>NC_068990.1:39945487-39947594 GCF_001194135.2 Octopus bimaculoides | reverse complement strand
ACACACACACACACACACACACACACACACACACACACACACACACACACACACACATACACATATCATAAGTGAGCACATTGAAACTTGTCATTATCCAGTGGAATACCTGTCTAAAAATCATGATAAGGATTTAATCCTAGCTGCCTATAAAAAAATATAAAAACTTAAATGGAAAAATGTTGCTTACATATTCACACACACACACACACACACACAGTTATACACAAATACACTCATACATTGTCTCTCAAGTGTATTGACATAGCTGGCATGTGGTGTGTTGATGTTGTGAGCCTGAGGGTAAACGTATGTATATATGTTTATGCATATAAGTCTGTTGTAATGATACAAACCTACATACCCATGCTGGCATTGGAAATGGATCTTAAACTGGCTTTATTATATCACATACTCTGTCATTCCCACTCTCTCTCTCATGCACACACACTGCTTTTGGTCCCTTTTGCTGAACCATTATGTTATGGGGATGTAAACGCACCAACACGAGTTGTCAAATGTTGATGGAGGTCAAATATGTACACAACAACGCAAACACAGGTAGATATAGATATATAATGGACTTCTTTCAGTTTCCATCTTCCAAATCCACTCACAAGCCTTTGGTCGGCCCGAGGCTATAGTAGAAGACACCAAGGTGCTATGCAGTGGGAGCCATGTGGTTGGTAAGCAAGCTACTTACCACACAGCCACTCCTGCACCTATATATATATATATATATATATATATATATATATATATACATACACATATATATGTACACATACACATATATATGTACACAGACACACACACATGCCACACACTCACATATATGTATATACTAGAATTAATTTTGCCATCTTGGGTAATATCAGGATACATAGATTGTATACTGTTATTATAATTTAACTTTAATCAAATTTCTTGGATTTTATACAAAATGAATAAATGAACTCAAATTTTTCCCCCAAATAAATATTTATTTTTAATAAAACACATTTATTATTTGTATATTTGCAATAAATATATGCTATTATTTTTCTAAAATGATTAACATATTTGCAATCTACTCAACCGAAAATTTATCTCTCCAAAATTTGATTTTAAAATGTGTACTTTGCAGAATGTTATAAGTTAAAAGTAGGTGTAACACTCATCCTGCATCACCTAAATCTCTTTTTATATCACTTTTAATCTTTTGTCCGTCTCTTTATTTGATTTGAATAATGACTTGAGAAATCAACCAACCAACCAACCAACCAACATTTATATCATCTATAATTATGTGATTATGTATCTGTCCCCAACCCACTGCCCATGGTCTCTCTATTTTACTCAGGCTATGGGAAAGTGGAAGAAGGAAGTAGTAGTTGTGTTGAGGGAAGCAGAAGAGAGTGAGAGAAAGAAAACTTTATACAATGATGTAGATTAGGTAGATAAATAGTTGGAGATTGAAAGTGTGGAGACAGAAATAGACAGTAGTTATCTAGTAACTGAGACAGGCAGTCATGTGAGCAGACTGAGAAATATAGGAAGAAATGGAAGAAAGAGAGAGAGAGAGAGGCAGAGACAGCATGTGTAAAATAGGAGAAATAGAAAGAAGAAAAATGAAGTTCTACAACAGAGAGAGAAATAAAGAGGTAGCATGATAAAATGAAAGTGAGGAATGAATGAGATAGAGAGAGATAAATAAAGAGATATTCATGTGTAATATAAAAGTATCAGAGTGTGTGATAAAGATATAGCTGGGAGGTGAAGAGAAGAGGTAGAGCCAGGTTTTGATTCAGAGAAAAAACGAGAAGCATATCATTCATTTATCTGTCCATTTCCCATGCAAGCATGGCTTGGATGAAAATTGTTTCTCAGATAGAATGTTACAGCTGGATGCATTTACTGTCATCAATCCTCACTTATTTTTTAAATATTTTTCAAATAAGAGATTTCTTTTGTATTCCACAGGCACTCAAAAGTGTAGAATGACTGATAGCAATGTCAATAAGGAATGTAAACATCATGTCTGTTTAGCTGAGAAAGGTGACAAATAAAATATCAACTTTCATGCAAGCAGATACACATATATGTGTGTATATATATATATATATAT
>NC_068990.1:39944497-39945114 GCF_001194135.2 Octopus bimaculoides | reverse complement strand
ATGTATATACATACTTACGTATATATATATATATATATATATATATATATATATATACATGTATACACACAAACACACACATACATATATGCTTGTGTGTGTGTGTATGTGTGTAAGTGGGAAATCGACTTCTTGCAATTTCTATTTACCAAACTATTTTCTCTCTCTCTCTCCCTCTCTCTCTCTCTCTCTCCCTCTCCCTCTCTCACTCTCTCTCACACTCCCTCTTGCTAGGAAGAAGGACGTCAATGGGTCAGTGAGTATAGAGAAGGAGAGTAAGTGAGTGAAACCTAACTGTATGCATATGAATAGATGCATATCAAATATACAGCAGGTAGCAAGTTAAACCTCAGTTACTGTGAAATTACTTACATAGGATCTGCCACAAGAAGACAACGATTATCATGCGTATGATATCAATGAATTAACAATACAATTAGAAGACACAGAAGTGAAGCACAGGAAGAATATAGACCACTTGAAGTAAAAACTTAAGAACTTCTGAAAAGAAACCCACAAACATCAACAATATTTTTTCATGTATTATGCAAATCTGTGTGTGTGCAAGTATGTAATGCATATCTTTTACATACTTATATATATATATATATATATAT
>NC_068990.1:39942374-39944487 GCF_001194135.2 Octopus bimaculoides | reverse complement strand
AGGATCGCGGTTTCGATTCCCAGACCGAGCGTTGTGAGTGTTTATTGAGCGAAAACACCTAAAAGCACCACTTTAGTTGCCGGGTCTATTCAATCGCAACATATCTTCAAAGGTCCCGGTCTCCCATCATTGCCTCTTTTAGGCCCAATGTTCGAAGTTCATGCTTCACCACCTCATCCCATGTCTTCCTGAGTCTACTTCTTCCACAGGTTCCTTCTACAGTCCTTTGGTCCTCATGTTGCTGAACATTGGCAAACTTCCTTTCTGCTACTCCCTTGGCTATATATACCTGTCTCTTAGCCTCCCTTTTTGCTATCTGATACATTCTCCTGCTACCCCCACTCTTCCAGGCATTCCAAGCCTGTTTCTTTGCTCTAATGGCCCTGTCTACAATATTGTTCCACCACCATGTTACCCTGGGTCTGGAAGGGATTTTGCACCAGCCACCCATTTGGTCTGTGGCACTCAGCAAGCTGTCTCACAGGAATTCCCAGCTACCTTCTATGTCATAGAGCTGTAGCTCCTCCTCTTCCCTATCATCAAATTTCTTGGTAAGGATATCCCTAAATCTGTCATGTTAAGGGTTCCCAAGCTTACAAGTCCTTCTTTTCCAGATTGGTCTGCTTTTAAGCATCCTTCTGGCTTCAAGTTTAAAGTCACTAATAACTAGTTTGTGTTGGGGGTGGGGGTGAATTCTTCACCAGGGTGGGTCTTTGTATTTAAGAGCAACTATGCATCCTGCTGTCTGGTGAGAATGAAATCGATCTGGCTAGCAGAGTCACCTGACTGATAGGTTATCAGGTGGCTAGCTGGCTTCTGAAGTTGGTGCTGCTGATCAATAGGCTATTTGCATCCCAGAACTCCAGTAGCATAGTGCCCACTTCATTTCTTGTACCAACTCCATGACCCCCATGTACACCATGGAAGATACCAGATACACACACACACACACACACACACACACACACACACACACACACACACACACACACACACACACACACACACACACACACACACACATATATATATATATATATATATATGTATTGATTGATTGCAAGAGAGCTAGATTGATATACACACACACATACAAACACACACCTATATATATTAATATACATCTAAACAAACTTTGTCAGCATGACAGTGGGCATAGAATGTTGTTTCTGATGATGATGATGATGATGATGATGATGATGATGATGACGACAACGATGACAACGACGACGTGACGACGATGAGGAGGAGGCAGAAAATGATGACGATGAAACCACGCTTATGCCACGTACGCAGGCAAATGCACACATGCCTTCACGTGCACACAAAGACCTTTTTATGTATGTCCATAAACACACACACACACACAGACACACAAACACACATACATATACAAACACACATGCACACACAACTACATATATACACACATATATATATAGACATACTAACTCCAACCCAAACTAAACACGAAACTCAACACTCACCTAAACTAAACTAAAGAAGAAACCACAAAACTTTTTTTATTTATTTCATTCAATCTTGTTGGGGTATCATATTACTTCAAACAGAAATTCAGTATATTTCTTGTCTGATGCTATTTTGTTGCGTTTTTTTTTTTAATTGCATTGCTTCATATTTGGCCTTCTTCTTCAAAATACTAGGTCATAAGATGCTTGCCTAAACTTTCTACTATTACTCTCACTCGTGTATCATTTCTACCTCCAACAAAACCCTAACCCTCCTCCCTTACTTCAGCATAGTCACTCAAGCTTGCAGTGAAAATATCACTAAATATACTCACAAATCATAAAATAAATACAACAAATAAAATAAATACTGCAGAAAATAAATAGATATATATATATAAATATAAATATAATAAGTATGAAGAAGAGCAAGCAGAGAGATCTAGAATGTTCTGGATGGAAATTTTAGTTCATGCTTTTTGGAAATCATATTAAATTTCAGATTATTACGTTATCACACATGCCTACATGCATATTCTTACACACACACACACACACACACACTTAGGTACTTAAATATATATTCATATATACATCTTTTATGTTTTATATATATATATATATATATATATATATATATATAT
>NC_068990.1:39937515-39941795 GCF_001194135.2 Octopus bimaculoides | reverse complement strand
TATATATATATATTCATACATATCATTGATGTTCATGTTCATGCTGGCATGGATTTGATATCCATCAAATTCTGCGGGTTCAAGGACTGAATCATGCTCCAGTGACTCCTTTGGCATGGTTTCTACGATTAGTTGCCCATCCTAAAGCCAGGTGCATTGCATTGCGTATTGAGTGCTTTTTCATGACACCAGCACTAGTGAGGTCACCATGCAGTGTAGAAGACTATGAACCAAAAAGAGGGATAACTGTATGCCAGGGAAATGAGGAGAAGAGAGGTGTAATGTATAAGAAGAAAAGTCTGTTGTAGAACAGGTTTTATGCTGTTGAGGAGCTGCATGGCCATTTATATTTTAGAATTGAGGGTGGTTATGATCTGGTGGAGCTGGAAAATGACAAAAAAATAGTGGTGGTGATGTGTCATGGTGGACCTTCAAGGCATGAGGTGTGTAGGAAAGAGTGGGGGCAGAGATGCCAGGAGTGAGTGGGGAATTAATGGATATCTGATAGCATGGAACACCTGAGTAGAAATGGTGATACGGTGAACTGGAGAAGGTCAAAAGAAAGATAACATAACCGTTAGGCAAGTTGCAAGAGTGTAAGGGTGCAAGAGTGATAGGTGCAATGTTTGAGGAGGGTGAGGTGTATGGTGCTGGGGCAAGAGAGAGATTTTGGGTGCATCCACATCTATGAAACCAATTGGTTTCATAGATGTGGGTAACTCTTCTTGAGAACCATGTATCACCAACCATCCCATTTTTTTATCATCTCCTCCTCTTAGAAGTTCAAAATCTTGGGATCAGCCTTCACTACTTCATCCTATGTTTTTCTGTGTCTCTCTCTTCCACAAATTCCACCAACATTTAATGATTGGCACTTATTTATACAGTTGCCATCATTCATACACATAACACATCCAGCTCAGTCTTCTTTCTTACACACTATGTCTACTTCCTTGTGCCCAGTTTTTCTTTCACCACATTCGTACTATATCTTTCAAACATGTTTAGATTGTACATCCAAATGGGTATATTCACTTTGTTTTCTTTCAGTCTTCTCAAGTCCTCTGCATTCAATGTCCATCTCTCACTACCAAGCAGCAGCACAGTTCTAACACAAGCATCATTACAATATGCCTGTCAACTAAGGCAGCAAGCTGGCAGAATTGTTAGCACACTGGGTGAAGTGTTTAGTGGTATTTCATCTGCCTCTACTTTCTGAGTTCAAATTCTTCCAAGGTCGACCTTACCTTTTATCCTTTTGGGGTCAAAGAAACAAGTATCAGTTACTCACTGGGGTCGATATAATCGACTAGCCACCTTCCCCCAAAATTTTCAAGGCCTTGTGCCTAGAGTAGAAATAATTATTTTATTGTGGTGAGCTGGCAGAAACATTAGCTCACCAAGTGAAATGCTTAGTAGTATTTCTGAGTTCTGAGTTCAAATTCCACTGAGATCGACTTTGCCTTTCATCCTTTGGGTGTCGATAAATTAAGTACCAGTTGCATACTGTGGTCAATCTAATCGACTAGCTTCCACCCCAAAAATTTCAAGCCTTGTGCCTAGAGTAGAAAAGAATATGCCCTTGAGCTCTAAGGGGAAAAAATTTTGTTTTCAGCAACAGTAATAGCTCCTTGAACTTACTCCAATACATTCTTACTCTCACTATACATTCAGAGCAATCACTACCTTGTTAATTAGGTCTTCTAGGTAACAAAAGCTATCATCTATATGTAGTGAGCCATCCAGGTATTCAAGAGAAACTGATGGCAGTGTGCTCCTTGTACATACTGCTCCAGTGCATCTACTGCATGTGAAGTTTGCATTACTGGAGAGTCTGCCTGTGATTCCACCATGTCTCATGTGTTTCCATAGCTTACACTAGGCACGGCATATAGAGTTCATACCTATGCTTTTCAGAATATCAAACAAGGCTATTACCCTGACAGTACCAATGTCCTCTCTTCTTTCCTACTTACTGTGACTTTTGTTTTTGATAAGTTTACCTGAAGACCTCTGAAATCTAGGCTTTGTTCCCATGTTTAAAATGTCTTCTCTAATATATATTCAGTACATAGTATAAATTAATGAATGACAATAAAACAGGAGGTACATAATTGCTTTCATTAGCTTACTGCTGTTTTTGCTATCAGAAGCATTTCATTCAGAGCTGAGTGCTTGTGCGATATTCTATATTCAGAGCCACTAAATGACAGACAGACAAACAGACACATACACATGTTTGTATGTGTACAGAATATATTTCAATATTTCCACTATGCACACGTGCTCAGAGGTCTAGCTTTACTACAATTACATGATATACATGCATAAACCCATTTAAACAGTTCCCACATGAATACTAATTTAAGCAGATGTCACTGACCATGATTCTTTTGTCATGGATGCTAAGAACATATTTTTCCAAAGGCTTCTGTGAATCTGTGTCAGTATTCAATAAAGTTAATGACATAAAAATAGCAGGTCTTTATAGGCTTTCTTGAACACCCATACAAGGCTCTGAAGCAGTGCCCAACGACATCAGGCCCTTTCTCCAAAAACATAGGTCTAGGAACATATTAGTGATGGGTAATTTTGATATTTCTTACATAAACTGGCCCACAAAGACCCTAAAACCAAATAATTACATCTGAACACCAAACAAAGCAGTAACAGAATTGCTATTCAAATTCATGCATAAATATTTTCCCTCCCAACTTGTGTTTGAACCACTAAGACATCAGCAATATTTGATCTCAGAATGTGAAGTATACTCTCTTTTACTCTTTTACTTGTTTCAGTCATTTGACTGTGGCCATGCTGGAGCACCACCTTTAGGCAAGCAAATCGACCCCAGGACTTATTCTTTGTAAGCCTAGTACTTATTCTATCGATCACTTTTGCCGAACTGCTAAGTTATGGGGATGTAAACACACCAGCATCGGTTGTCAAGCGATGTTGGGGGAACAAACACAGACGCACAAACATACACACAAAAACACACATATATATATACATATATATGACAGGCTTCTTTCAGTTTCCATCTACTAAATCCACTCAAAAGGCTTTGGTTGGCCCGAGGCTATAGTAGAAGATACTAGCCCAAGGTGCCACGCAGTGGGATTGAACCCGGAACCATGTGGTTCGTAAGCAAGCTACTTACCACACAGCCAATCCAGCAAGGAATTCTGTTTGATGTTTTAATAATTCTACCAATCTATAGAATGAAATTATTGTAGAGACCAACATGTATTTTCACACTTTAAATATTTTCCAAAATTAAATTTTGACCTTCTCTGTTCCAAGATCAAATCCAATTAAAATTAACTTTGCCAGACATTTTATTTACTAAATATTTATAAAATAAATACCAGTGATATACTAGTGTTACTTCAATCGATTATATATCTTCCCTATCCACACACACAGACACACTCTAAATTTGGCCATTTGCCAAGTCAAATAGCATTAAAAAAAGTTAGAAGATTGTATTACAGAATAGTTTAACCTTCAATGTTTTCAACACTAATAATAATATTAATAAAAATAACTGAAAAATCAAAAACACACAAAACATGTTGCATACCTAGAGAATTGGAATTCCAAAAAGATTGTATTGCAAATCTTCATTTGAACTTGTTATCTTTGTCTTCCCACCTCACTTCTAAACATTACTATGGTACTTACAATAGGCTAAATTTAGGATTCCACACATAGAGATATATTTTGGATCAAAACATTATAAAGTTCAGTTAAGAAAAACCAGAAAACGATGCCATGTCTCCTGACCTACTGATATCTTATCATAGCTTCCGCTAATCAAGGTGTTATTTTTTTGTTTTTAAAGGCCAGTTCTAAAGAAAGATACTCCTTGCATATGAAAGATATAATCAATGGGGTGTGTGTTTGTGCATGCATGTATGTATATATATATGTGTGTGTGTGTGTGTGTGTGTGTGTGTGTGTGTGTGTCTATACATATGTACGTGTGTGTGTGCATGATGCTATATGTACAACATGGGTACATTTTGCCCACTAATGTATATGCATGCAAGTGTATATGCCTGGGTGTTTATATATATCAATATCTATATCTATCTATCTATCTATCTATCTATCTATCTATCTATCTATCTATCTATATATATATCATAAATATATAGGGATTGACAGTAACCTGCTTCTCCAACATACTGAGAATTCAGAAATAGCAGTCAAAGAACTACTGATTTCAAAACTACAAATTATCATTCTAGAGTAATAATTTGTAGTTTTGAAAT
>NC_068990.1:39936120-39936708 GCF_001194135.2 Octopus bimaculoides | reverse complement strand
TATATATATATATATATATATATATATATATATATACATACACACACACACATGTACATGTATGTGTGTGTGTATGTACACACACACATACACACATGTGCACATCTGTCTATTAGAATTGGTGTCACATAAAAAGCTCCCAATACACCCTGTAATGTTGTTGATGTTACAAAGGGCATCCAGCTGTAGAAACCATGCCAAAACAGACATGGGGGCCTGATGTGGCTCTGGATTTATGTTTATTAAGGCATATCGAATTTTACATAAATATATACAAGATCTACACAGATATAAGAGTTAGAACTTGTGATCCACCAGTGGACCTTTTTCGTTGGAAACTTTTGCCTGCTGTACTAAAAAGTTTCCCCACCCCTGATGGAAGCCATCTAAGAGTCTATAAGGCAGAAAAAATATGGCAGTCACCATATTTCATTCCGTAACAGACACCTCTTATGAGTGCAGGATTACATAATGGGACTGTTGCCTAACACTCTGTTGAGCCCCTAGTGTGAAACCGATTTGTAAGATTAGCCATAATGGTTATATAATACTGTACACTTTGATTGATGTATATATATATATATATAT
>NC_068990.1:39932349-39934930 GCF_001194135.2 Octopus bimaculoides | reverse complement strand
AGCAGATGACAACGTTTCTCTAAAAGAAATGGAAAAACTTTCAAAATACAAAGACCTGGAAATAGAGATAACTCGAATGTGGAATCTAAAAACAGAAACAATTCCTATCATAGTAGGTGCCTTAGGTATAATAAAAAAATATTCAGACAAATACATAACAAAAACACCAGGACTCACAAATATATATAACATACAGAAAATTGCACTACTGGGCACTGCACACATACAGTAACCATAAGAGCATCACAGCAAACCACAGCACATACCCAAGGCGCACAGAGCTGCGCTCGGTAGTGAAGTGAAAGCACGTTATAAAAATAAAACTACTGAACAATAATAATAATAATAATAATAATAATAATAATAATAAAATTAATAATAATAAGGCTAGTTTGATAACAAGAACATGATTAGACAACAATAACACACATTTGAAACAAAGACAGATTTACAGATAAGGACCAATTAAAATTGTACACTTAAAGTAGAAATTGAAGAACAAGAAGAAATAAGTAAAGAAGGACAATGGTCACAATAATATTAGAAAGGCATCAACAAAAATAATGATAATAATTCTAAACAATAAGAATTAGAACAGCAGTAAAAACAACAAGAGCAACAAGCTGGGCCAGTAACTGGGTGAATGATAATAATGAAAGTAACAACAAAAACAACAACAACAACAATAATAATGGCTTCAAATTTTGGTACAAGAGAAGCAAGTTTGGGGGAGATGTTAAGTCAATTACATCGACCCCAGTGTTCAACTGGTACTTATGTTATTGACTCTGAAAGGATGAAAACAAAGTTTACCCAGTGGAATTTGAACTCAGAACATAAAGATGGTCAAAGTGCCACAAAGCATTTTGCCCAGTGCCCTAACCTTTCTACCAGCTCACCACCATAAATAATAATCATTTGAAATTCTTGCCACAAGGGAAGTTTGGGGGAGGTGGGGATGAGTCAATTACATCAACCCTAGAATTCAACTGGTACTTATTTTATCAACCTCGAAAGGATGAAAGGCAAAGTCAACCTTGGTGGAAGTTGAACCCAGAACATAAAGACATGAAATGATGCTAATCATTCTGCCCGGCATACTAATGATTCTGCCAGCTCATGGTCTTAATAATAATAATAATAATGATAATAATGATAATGATGATGGTGATGAGGAGGATAATGTTAATAGGAAGGGACAGAAAAGATTACCTTGCAGAGGCACTTAGGATGCATATAACTGACCTGCTTGTTAAGGACAGCGAAGATCGTTTGAAAGTTCTTGGATCGCTGATGTCAAGAGTAAACCCACCTAAATTCTATCATAGGGGTGAGATACAAATATTTTGAAATAATAATAATAATAATAATAATAATAATAATAATAATAATAATAATAATAATAGTAATAATAATAAGCACTAGTAGGCACTGCACACTTTCCATGTAAAACACTTTCAATACAGTAAAAATAAGAGCATCACAGCAAACCATGACACATACCCCAAAAAAAGATGTGGCATCTGAAGACAGTTACAATACCAGTGATTGTAGGAGTACTTGGAATGGTAAAAAGAAATGGAACTGAAAATTATTTGAGAATGAGTCCTAGCTTACCATCCATGCAGGAAGTACAAAATATTGTCTTAACTTGTATGTCACATGTATTGAGAAGAGCATTGTCATCGTGAATTTCTTTCCTTTTTTTCCTCCCTTCAATCTTTTCCACCATAAAATCTTTCGCCATGGCCACCAGGTAGATAAAACTGCCTGCATTCCCTGGTTAAAGGAAGGCTGTGGGATAATCTTCATGATGATACATTTGATACCTGGAGCTGTTCCACATGTGACCGAAGGAGTTTTACATAAACTCACTGTTCAGCATGCAGGCCTGTTTCATCACCCTGTGCACATCTCAGACATGATGTTAATAATGTCCATTATAGGCACAAAGCCTGTAATTTTGGGGGAGGGGGTAGTTGATTGAAAAGATGTGGCATCTCAAGACAGTTACAATACCAGTGATTGTAGGAGTACTTGGAATGATCAAAAAAAAAAAAAAGGAACTGAAAATTATTTAAGAATGATCCCTAGCTTACCATCCATGCAGGAAGTACAACATATTGTCTTAACTTGTACGTCCCATGTATTGAGAAGAGCATTGTCACAGTACTGCTGGCATGATGCAAGTCAGTGTACTATCACCAGCAACGGCATATCACAAAATACTTGGTGCAGAAGCTTTAGGCAGCAAATGGCCCTTGCAAAGTGATAGGAGATGAATGAATCACAACTGAAGGAACAGGATCAATGATAAAAACTTTATGAAGTTGTTTGACTTGATAGAAATAGCAGTTAATTGTCCCTTATGTCATACAAGAACAAGCTTATGAAAAAAGGAGATATACATTAGATATTGATGTCCCTACGTACACAAGGCTTTGAAAAATATGGGATGGTTGGGACTGAAAAATGTTTGATCATAGGGCTTCTTGATCAGGTTGACCTCAAACAAAACAAAACAAAAAACAACATAACAGTAATAATAATAATAATAATAATAATAATAATAATAATAATA
>NC_068990.1:39931231-39932339 GCF_001194135.2 Octopus bimaculoides | reverse complement strand
AATAATAATAATAATAATAATAATAATAATAATAATAATCACAACAACAAGAAGCAGAACAGCAGAAAGTATTTGTAATATATATGGCTGTATATGAATTAATGTTGAAGATTAAAAAAAATTTATAATTTAAAACCTATCTTTTTTTTTAGATGCTTTTGAAGACGAAGAAATAGAAAAATCAATAAAAATGGTAAAAACAGAAAATTAATAAATAAAAATACTAAAAAAAGATGTTTAAAGATGAAATCCTTTTCATTACTTGAAAATAAGATGAAGTAAAATAAATATAAAAATAAAAATATTAATGATAATAAAAATATTGACAACAACAACAATAATAAAGAATACATTATAGATATTGTAAAGCAAAATATGAAATATGATATATAAAATGAATAATAATAATAATAATAATAATAATGTTTTCTTAATTTATAAATATTGTAAAGTAAAATATAGAATATAGAATATAGATGAAATGACTAAAAAATTATTATCATCATTATTATTATTAACAATAACAACAACAACAATAACAGCATCAACATGATTCTGGAAAAGTGAATAAACGGAAAGAAAATGGCAAAGCTTGTCTTTTAATGAATATCATAATTTGTTGTTATGTTCATGAGAGATGTGTTTGGGCTTTAAAGAATTTTCTCAACAGTTTCTTTACCCTTGAAATGTAGTGTTTCTTTGATGTTCTTCATTGATTCCGTTACTTGTTGCTGTTGCTGTTACTTATTGGTGGAGTTGGTGTTGGCACTAGTGTTGTTGTTATTATTGTGTTTGTTGTTGTTGGTGGTGGGTGGTGGCAGTGGTGGTGGTGGTGGTGTCGGTGGTGTTGGTACTAGTGTTGTTGTCATTGTTGTGGTTGTTGTTGTTGTTGCTGTTGGTGGTGGTTGGTGGTGGTGGTGGTGTTGGTACTAGTGTTGTTGTTGTTGTTGGTGGTGGTGTTGGTGATGGTGGTAGTGGTAGTGGTGGTGGTAGTACTAGTGTTGTTATTATTGTTGTGTTTGTTGTTGTTGTTGTTGTTGGTGGTGGTAGTGGTAGTGGTGGTGGTGGTGTTAGTGGTGTTGGTATTAGTGTTGTTGTTATTGTTGTG
>NC_068990.1:39927607-39930535 GCF_001194135.2 Octopus bimaculoides | reverse complement strand
TTGTTGTTGGTGGTGGTGTTGGTGATGGTGGTAGTGGTAGTGGTGGTGGTAGTACTAGTGTTGTTATTATTGTTGTGTTTGTTGTTGTTGTTGTTGTTGGTGGTGGTAGTGGTAGTGGTGGTGGTGGTGTTAGTGGTGTTGGTATTAGTGTTGTTGTTATTGTTGTGGTGGCGGTGGCGGTAGTAGTGTTGTTGTTATTGTTGTGGTTGTTGGTGGTGGTGGTAGTGGTGGTGGTGGTGATGGTGTTGGTGGTGTTGTTGATGTCAGTGTTATGCTAGTGGTGTTGGCGTTGGTGTTAGTGCTGTTGGTATTGTTGTTGATATCAGTGTTGTCAAGGCTGGTGTTGATCCTGGTGGTGATGGCAGTGGCGTTGGTGGTGGTGGTAGTAGTGGTGGTGTTGCTGGTACTGGTACTTGTGTTATTGAAGTTAGTATTGACAAAGTCGGCACTGTTGGCCCTGGTGTTGGTGCTCGCTGTGTTGTTGTTGTTGTTGTTGTTGTTGCTATTGTTACTTGTTGATGTAGATGGAATCATTGCTGTTGATATTGGAACTGATGGTGTTGTAGCCGCTGTTACTTGTTGCTGCTGTTGATGCCGCTGCCATTTAAAAAAAAAAGAAAAAGTTTTATTATTGTAACAAAATGTTCTTACCAGTATTTCTTGCTGTTTGTTATTGTTCAGAGCAGCTGAGAAAAAAATAGTGGAGAAGAGAAAACTTTAAAAGATTTACCATTTTCATATTTTAATATTTTTTACTTATAATCCTTTCATTTATTTCTGTTTGTATTTTTTGTCATATTTCATATTTAAAAACAAAATTTATACTTTCGTCTTTGAGAGAATTCCATATATTTCATTTTACCATTTCTTTATATTCTTCCTCTTCATCTTCTATTTTTCTTTTTTTTTTTAGTTTTTTTCCCCTCAAATTCTTCTATTTCTTTGTCAATCTCCTTATTCACTTTTTATTCTTTTCCCATTCCAATTTTTGTATTCAATTCATTCTTTTCTTTTTTTTTTGCATTTTACCATTCCCTTTTTTTCTTCTCATATTTGTACATTATTCTTCTTTCAGTTTTCTTTTTTTTTTCCACTTCATTCTTTTTCATTTCTTTTTATTGTTACTTCTCTTGTCCAATATTTTTCATTTTTCTGTATCTTTTTCTAATATTTCTCAGTCGTTTATGCCACCACCACCACCACCACCACTACAACAACAACAACAACAACGACAATTATTTGTTGTTGCTGTTGTTATTGTTGTTTTTGCTGTAGTAGTTGTTGCTGCTGTTGTTGTTGTTGTTGTTCTTCTTTTTCTTCTTCTTCTTCTTCTGCTTCTTTCTCCTCCTCTTCCTCTTCCACTTCCTCCTCCTCTTCCCCCTCCTCCTTCTCTTCCCCTCCTCCTTCTCTTCCCTTCCCCCTTCTCTACCCCCTCATCCTTTTCCTCCTCTTCCTCCTCTTCCTCCTCCCCATCCAACATTCCCTCTTTTACAGGTCAAAGCTCCTTCATCAGAATGTGCTGTTCATATTTTTCTTATATTAACAACAGCAAAATTCTATCTTCCTTTTCATGTATCTGTTTTATTCTTTCCATTAGCTATTATTGTTGTTGTTGTCTTTATTATTATTATTATTATTATTATTATTATTATTATTATTATTATTATTATTATTATTATTATTATTTTATTATTATTATTATTAATAATAATAATAATGATAATAATAATAATAATAATAATAATAGTAGTAGTAGTAGTAGTAATAATAATGATAATAATTTTATCATTATTGCATTCAATTATTTACAAAGAAAAAACCAAAACAAACACACACACACAAAAAAAAAACATCACTTAAAATATTTTCCTACTAGTTCTTCATTTGAAACCTGAACACAAACACTATAAATGAAGTAAAATATGTTTTCATAAGTAAGATGATGGAAATTATTTTGGAAGAATTTGGAGAAGATATGTTCAAGAGAGAAATTCTGTTTGATATTCAGAATATTTTTACATTTCTTTGGTCTCTCTATATATATTTTTTTTGTGTGTTATTCTATTCTACCTGCTAAAGTAAGCCGTGGTGTTGTGGCTGAGTGGTTTAAGGTGTTCAACAGACTCAGGAATAACACAACAGTTCAAACCTTGATCAAACCTATTGTGATGAGCACATGGGTGAGTTATTGTCGAAGAGACCTGGCTTTGAGGACAAGTAGTGTGTACTGTGTTGTGTAGAATGCTATGTGAGCTGTGTAATATGCTGTGTAATGTGGTGTATATGTGTGGCGGGATATGTGATATATGATATCCGCAAAAGAGGGAGAGAGAAATGTTAATGTGTGGTTAAAAAGTTAGCTGAAGAGAAAGATAGAAGCTGAAGGGAAAGAGAGAGAGAGGGGTGGATAACGGTGGTGGGTTGATAGTGTAAAGTATTTCTTTTTATTGAACTAATTTGTTTTTATAGACGCCATCACTTAAAGCATATGCATAAGTGCAATTATTTATCATCTGCTTGCTTAAAAAAATTGATATTTGTTTAGATTCAGAAGAAACCCAGTTGCAAGCTGCCCGAGGAAGGATGCACAGATATAGAGCATGGATCAGAGAGGAACAGTGAGAAAATATAATAAAAGGTGGAAAAAGACAAAACCGATGGAGACTTGAGGAAATGAATGTAGATGAATGTCAAGAATATTTAAAGAAAGCTAAGCTATGAATGCTGTGGAGGCACAATGGCCCAGTGGTTAGGGCAGCAGACTCACAGTCGGAGGATCGTGGTTTCAATTCCCAGACCGGATGTTGTGAGTGTTTATTGAGCAAAAACAACTAAGCTACATGAGGCTCCCGCAGGGGGTGGTGGTGACCCCTGTTGTACTCTTTCGCCCCAACTTTCTTTCACTCTTTCTTTCTGTTTCTTGAGTAA
>NC_068990.1:39925892-39926900 GCF_001194135.2 Octopus bimaculoides | reverse complement strand
ATATATATATATATATATACATATGTATATATCTACATATATACGAGGGGCTTCTTTCAGTTTCTGTCTACCAAATCCACTCACAAGGCTTTGGTCGGCCCGAGGCTATAGTAGAAGACACTTGCCTAAAGTGCCACGCAGTGGGACTGAACCCAGAACCATGTGGTTGGTAAGAAAATTTACTTATGTGTGCATCACTAGACATCCCTCAAGTTGCTATGGCCAAGGTTTGACCTTGAAATATCAGTTAAGATATCAATATCATTGCATTAACCATGGCCTGCCAAACTTTTTCCAGTGCCTGAAAACAACACAATTAAATGATTTGTTATCAGAGGTCTAAAACCTATTCAGAGACCTAAATCCATTCAAGGTTTTCGGAAGAGTGTGGAAACAAAGTTTTACCGCTGCATGTTATCTATGAATGGATTAAAAATTTTCAAATATGGTTCCATTAATGTCACATGTTGAGAAGGAAGTGGATGCCTGACCACCTCCTGCGCTAATAAAATCCGTGACATGGTTCTGTGACAACTTAATTGATGTTTCAAATTGAAATGTGCACCTTAGTGACTAAAGGGAGATGCATCTAACGATGCATGCACACATAATTTCCCCATCAATAGGACAAAAAATCATGGTAAATGCATCATAGATAATTAATGACTCACCTTCACATGTGTGCATGTATGTGTATGTGTGTGCACACACACATACACACACATATAGCTAGCTTTTTTTTTTTGTTCTAAGCTTAGGAAAATATTATCTATTGCAGATTTTTGTTTAACGTAACAGAGATGTGTAAAACGATAATGTTGATAATGTTTATGTATATATATCATGGCTTATGAAAACTCACACAGACACACACACACACACACACACACACACACACATACGCACATACACTCAAAAACAGATATTTAAAAATTTTCTATTTGTTTATAATTTGTTTTATATCAGTCATCCACCTCTTCCTCCTCCACCGCTTTCTCTTCTTCTACC
>NC_068990.1:39916942-39925537 GCF_001194135.2 Octopus bimaculoides | reverse complement strand
TCTTCCTTCTTCTTCTTCTTCTTCTTCTTCTTCTTCTTTACATGTGTATGCTTGTTGATGTTAGCCTATGAATAAATACATATACATGTATGTTGATTATATACATATATATATATACACACACACACACACACACACACACATATATATATAATTATACATGTAACTATATAAGCATGCTTGTGTGTGTATATATACATGTATAATGCTTATATTTTAATTAATATCTCTAATATATCTACTTGCATCCATCTCCATCACTCTTTGTCTGTCCTTCTCAAAAGACACACACACACGCACACACACACACACGCACACACACACACACGCACACACACACACGTACACATACAAACACATAGAATGCATAGAGAAACATACATAAGTTCGAAGTTACACATATATATTCATCTGCAGCATCAATTCAGAACCATTAAACAGACTTTTTCTACAATTTTGTTCATACACATACATACCTACACACACACACGCACACACACACACCACACACACACACACACACAACACACACATACCCTCGTACATATACATATATATTTATCACTATTATAATGTGTGTGTGTGTGTGTGTGTGTGTGTGCGTGTGTGCGTGTGTATAGACACACATAAATATATATGTATATACATATATATATTTATTTTATTTTAACCTATTTTTAGCAAACCAAATTACTTGTACCACCGCCATTGTAGATGCACCCATTGCAGTTTTAATGACTTCATATTTAGACACAACTTCTTTGAAGCTAAACACATGAGACATTTTGAGGTGTTTGATTTCTATGAGGAATTGTATGGCTGTTTTCATCTCCCTTTGAACAACTTCAACAATAGCACCACACTCCTGTAATTTGATAATTACTCAGTACCATATGATGAGTGCTGAAACAGGATGTGATGAACATTATAATTCTAACATAAACTTCAAACATTGTTTTATAAAATACATGCCATATGTTTAAATGACAGTGATACTATGTTTATAAATAGTGTAGAAATGTGAAGTGGATGAAAATAATGAAGACTTTTATTCATTGGATATTCTGAATATACACCGTGAATAAACACATATGTAAAGAGACAAATGTATGCATATACACATGCAATGCAGACATAGAGTTGTTAATTTAAATAGCACAATGCAAAAAAGAAAAAAAAAACAAAATCAAAAAACAGTGAATAAATTTAAAACTTGAGAACATCTGGTTAACCAGTATCAGATAAATATCTCACAGATCACTAAAATAATAATCAAGTAGCATGCTCTAGACTAGCTTACTGGTGCTGTCTCAAGTTTGTGTGCTAGAATTATAAGTTTCTGTCTTTAGTTTCTCAATATCCCTCTTGCTAACCTCCAAATGTGATTGATTGCATGCATTTGTGTAAATGCTTGATTTCATGTAGAAGTAATAATTACTGCTTGTGCTTTGCTAAAAGAATCAATAACAATTTAGCTCAACAGTAAATACTTACAGAGATCGTTATAGGATTTTCTATTGAATTGTAATAAATTGCAAACAGCTATATTTATTTAACTAAATTTATTAAATAATTATGTCTTAATTATTCTGGGTGGTCTGTACTTACATAACACAGCTTAAATTATATATCCTAGTAAATCTGTATTACAGTTAATTTATAATTCTAAATTGGAGTTCATTTTGTAATTCTGAGGTTTCGTAATTCTCTAGTTCAGTAATATTTAATTCTGTAGTTTGGTAATCCTGTAGTTTTGTAATCTCTAATTCTATTGTTTGGTAATTCGGTAGATTTTATAATCTGTAATTTTGTATTTCTATTGTTCTGTATTTTTATTATTTTACAATTTTGCAATTCTCTAATTATACGTATAGTTGCATATTTCTATGCTTCATTAAATCCACAATACTGATGTTCTGCTATTCAGTGAAACCATTCTTCTGTTATTCTGTGATTCTATTCTATGGGCATTTATAGTTCTTCAGGTCATGATTTCTACAGAAATATATTTGTAGTTTTTCATTTCAATCGCTTTATCATTATCACATTATCATGTAACTAATATCCTGTTTTCAGTTTAGATAAAGTTTAACAGCATCTCTTCTTTTTAAGCTTAAACTTATCTGAATGATAACTTCGAGAAGAGCTTATTACATACAGTTTGTCGAAGACACTAGTTATTGTGCAGCTTATTTTCATATAGGATAAAATCTAGAATACAAGAAAACTGGTGAGAATTTGTATTGGTAACAATAATAATAACTAATACAAAATGCAGTTTGTTGAGTAATAACGACATCAGTTGCGGGTTATTGTTTAGTCCCAGGTTACCCCTTGTTTTTCTTTTGTCCAGGGAACCCAGGACTGCATTATCTATTGTTAGTTTTTGTAAGAGGGTGTTATTTAAAGGAGATTTGGTTGTTATTTCTAATAGATTAAGTAACGTAACATTATAGAAAATCCCTTGCTGACTCAGATAAATTCATTTGCAGTGGAGAAGAAAAATGACTAAAATTTTGGGTTGCGGGCTATACAATGATTTTCCTATACCCAGCTGAAAGTGCTGGTATCTTGCAATGTCAGGTTCTTCCAATCCTTATGACAACTGATCTTTGGCAGATTCAATAAATTTTTCTTTGAATTTACGAATTATCCACAATAAATCCCACAGCACTAATTGCATTATTAGAGACAACAGACATAATTATCATACAATTATTATGCAATTAATCCCACAGCACTAATTACATAAGGTGTAATTATCATACAATTATCATATAATTAATCCTATGGCACAAATGAATTTACTAATCAAGTGGTTCAAATGACACAGATTTATGATAATCAGGCGTTATCATACAGTAAATCTTGTGGGACAAACAACATTCTAAATGGCACCATTAAATATGTACTTAGCATACAGTTATCAGACAATTAATGACTTTCAGCATTAATGACTTTCAGAAGACAGCATCAGATTTAATAATTATCATATAATTATACAATTAATCTTGTAGTGCTAACAACACAATGGGATGAAACCATTAAATATATAATTATCATACAAGTATCAGACAATTAATTCTGTAGCACTAATAACTATGTAAAGACATCAGACATAATTTTCATGTAATTATCATACATTAGTGACTATGTAAAGACAACTTTAGACATAATTATCATATAGTTATCATACACTAATGACATTGTAGAGACAACATCAGATATAATTATGATGTAAATATCATACAATTAATATTGTAGCATTCTCTTCTCATTAATGATATTGTGTTTCACAAGCAAATGACAACAGAATAATTGCTGTATTGAACAACAACAAAAATATGATTTCAATAACAACTACATTACAGGTATTGTTGGCGTAAAGGGTAAAGGTTAAAGGCCTCTTACAGTCATGAATGGCCATGGGAAAGAATCTGAGATGTTCCCCTTCGAGACACAAGTCTGAGTAAGGTTGGTTGTGGAAGACCAGTCTTTCCTTTCCATGCAATGAGCAGACACCATTAGATGTATAATTATCATACAATTATCAACACTAATGACTCTATGTGGAGAAAACAGATAAACAACATTACAACTTCGTATATTCCATACAGAGCCCATCACCAACACACCACAAATTCTGACCCATAAACCTGCTGTTTTCTCATTCTGCCTTTCTACCATATCTAGCCTGCTCTCTTCTCTCTGCTCCTTTAGGCGCACTATTCTCATGCTACATTCACCTAAGTTCACCTTACTCACTCATACCCTCTCTTTTCATCAATGATATAGTGTTTCACAAGCAAATAACAACAGAATAATCGCTGTATTAAACAACAAAAACAAAAATGGTTTTCCAATAACAACTACATTCCAGGTATTGTTGGGGTAATGGGTTGACCATGGGATTACATCTAGGAAGTTCCCCTTTGAGACACAAGTCTGGGCAAGGTTGGTTGTTGAAGACCAGTCTCTCCTTTCCATGCCATTGATGTTGTCCAGGGGAAAAGCAAAGGCTGATACAGCTTGGCACATGTGACGTCACAACTCATTTCTACAGGTGAGTGAATTGGAGCAACATGAAATAAAGTGTCTTGCTCAAGAACACAACACGCAGCCCGGTCTGGGAATTAGACTTACAACCTAACAATTGTAAACCCAACACTCTAACCACTGCACCATGTGCCTTCATGTGTTGGGGTAACATTTCTATAAATCTTACTGCTGTTGTTGCTGCTATTTAACCCTGGATCAGCCTTGATTGAGCACACCTATGAACAAATATATTCCAGCCATGACTATCCTGTATTTGAAGGGAATATCGGGTATATATTACCTAATCTGTCCTTTTCTTTCCTTTCTAAAGGTAGTAAGATGTTATTTGAGTGAGATTTACCTATTTCAAATAATTCAGGTAACTACTTATATGGACTTTGGTAATCCATTTTTTTACAAATGGTTTGTAAACTTAGTATTATAAAACTTTGTTATTTGTTAATAATATACTTTATAAGATTGTCATAAAAGGAGTGACAGTGCCTATGACTTCTGTAGGAAAATATGGGAAGCAGGAAAAAAACTAGTTGCCTTGTCTGAATACTTTTAGCTCAGCAAACTTCATCAAAGGAGAGATGACAGTATTACACTGGATGGAGGTAGTTATATACTCTTATAATATTAGAAATATATATTTGCTTACTAAACTCAAATATCCTGTTGACCACACATATACTACTGGCCTCATATATCCTATTGAACATACATGTCTTATTGATAAAGCTATTTCTCATATATGTCCTATTTGACTTGTGTCCTGTTGACTTCATATATCTTATTTACTATGCATGAACCTGTTAGCAGATATGGCCTGTTTATCATACTAATTCATGTTCTGTTAATATTTATTTATGTTCCATTGATAACACATACTATTTCCATGCACATCATATTTACTACACATATGTGGTAAAACTACCACATATCACATGTCCTATTACTCACATGGCCTATTTATCACACATATTTTATTGAGAACACATGAACTACTTACTACAAATATCTTGTCACACATGTTCAGTTGGATAACATGTACTATTTACTAAACATGGTGTAGGTACTATACCACAGGTACTATTTGCTACACATTCTATTCATCACAAATTTTCTATTGATAACACGTGTCCTCTTATCAGTTCATGTCCTATTTACTACACATGCCCTATTTATCCCCAATATCCTTTCTACCATACATCTCCTACTAAACACATATGCTCTATTACTATATGTGTCCTATTTGCCATATGCCCTATTTACCTAACAACTATATATATTCTATTTACAATACACCTCTTACTAAGTTAGATTCTCCAAATTGTTTTCTATTTGCTCACCTTTTCTTATTCTTTTAAAGAATTGTTGCAAAATACAATATTTCAGTTGCAAGACCACACTCACACTTTCACTCCCCCCTCTCTCTCTCTTTCTCCTATGACTCTATCCCTATCTCTCTCTTTTCTCTATCAGTCTATCTCTCTATTTATCTCTGTCTGCCTCTCTTGCTCATCTATCCATCTAACTATTTATGTAATCTTTTTTGAAGGTGTAGAAATAAAATAAATAAGAAATGAAATACCCTACATTCATATATAAATATCACGTATTCACATATATATATATGTATGCATATATATGTGTGTGTGTATATATATATATACACTCACATGCACACACACACATATAGACATATAGACACATACACACATACATATATACACACACACAGATGCATGCTTACATTATATTCATATATACATACAGACAATTTAAATCAGTCTCAGCTATATACACACATACACACACATACATACACACATATATATGCACACACTCACATATATACATACCTGGTGACACATAAGTCTTTCAAGAGAGTGTAGATAAAAAAGCTGTAAAATGCTGCTTTACTAATGGGACTTCATAAGTGTGTGTATGTATCAATTTAAGCATTAATATATATATATATATATATATATATATATATATATATATATATATATATATATATACATAATTGTAGGTATGTGTGTACACACACACACACATACAAATATACATATTTGTATGTGCTTTTATTCATGCGGTTTTCTCTCTCCTTTTCTCTTTCTCTCTTTTTGTATCTACATACATATATTCATACATACATATATATATTTTCGTAAAAGCAAAAAAAAAAAAAAAAGATGAACATAAAACAAAGAGACCATTAAACAAACAGACAAAAATAATAAAATAAATCAAAGCTATAAAAACACACACAAAAACATTAAAAAAAAACACAGAAAACAAAAATACAAAAATACAAGAACACAATGTAACAAGAACACTCAAGTGTGATGAAGAAGTTAAGATTCCAAGTTTTTTAAAACTGACAAGAATACATGTTAGGAAAACAGCTGATAGAGTCTGGAAAAGAGCCTCAAGTAGCTGTGTGCTGCAACAGTTAACAGACTTCTCCAGTTACATAGAATTATCTAGAAACAAATACCATTTGGAGGAGTTGAATAGAGAAATAAATAAAATGCAAGATATAAATAAATAATATAATACGAGAAATAATTAAATAAATAAATAGATAATATAATAAATAAATAAAGAAACAGATAGATAAATAGATTCTGTCTCCATATTTTTAATGCTTTTCTTTTGTCTTTTTTTGCTCTATGCCACTGTTAGATTACGCACACATATACACACACACACATATGTGCTACTTTGTATGACTTTATATATTCATATATATAATAATATATGTATGTACATATACTTGTGCGTATGGTATCAGGTGAGTTTATATTTTTATAAATAACTGACTACTACAAACATGAGTTTTGTGCCCAAAGAAGCAATTGATTATATATATATATATATATATATATATATATATATATATATATATTTATATATATATATATTCTTATTTTGATATATATAACTTGTTTATATTTTCATTTGTCTCTACATCTTAGCTATACTTACATATAACCATTCTAAACCCAATTATTTTTCTCACTGTTATTGAGCTCTTTGCTAAATGCTTTGCCTAAAAGAAATATTTTCATTATGGTAGTGCATTTCTTATTTCTATAATTTATCAAAATATGCAGAGCACTTATTGCAAAGTATTTTCAAGCTGAGTGTATTTCTATCTTCGATATTTTGAAAATGGAAATATGAGTAATATTAGAAAAGAGAAAAACTGAAATTTTAATATATTTTGGAATTTCAGTATTTTGATTCAGTAAGTCTGTGATTTTATTCCTGAGTGTATATAACTAGACATTGAATTTGAGATAAGACTGCGCATCTCAAACTTACTTCAGAAGAGATTCCGCTATGCAAATTTTAGTCTTTACCATATTGAAAGATTATTCTTCTAAATGGTTACACAATGAAAGTTATTAAGATGTTAATCAACATATTTAAAAAGTTAAATATATAAGTCACAGCTGATTTAAATCTAAATAGAGTTGATTTCTGAGGTGCATCTCTAAGTATTGGCAACTATCGATCCTATAACAAACCTTACAAGGAACTGAAGTATATTAATATAGATTCCAACCATTCATTATACTCCTTAGATACTTGCTTATACTGTCCATTATTATGATGACACACTACAAGACAACTTCAAAGATAGAATAAATTATACTAACATACAACAGCACTAATTCTTGATATCACAAAATGGAAATTAAAACATATGATACAATATTTCACATAGTTTAAATGTTTGTTCCAGCGTTGTAAGGATTTTCTGAGTCTTAAATAAGTATTTCTCTGCAGACCATAAATTTTAGAAATTCTTTAATAGAAATTAGATTAAGGTAAACTACAATTATACCAAAGCATTTACTACTGTCATAGCCACTATAAACACACACACACACACACACACAAACTTTCCATATATTTGCAGGAAATAAGTTTCATACTGGTGCAGACGTGGCTGTATGGTAAGATACTTGCTTCTCAATCACATAGGTTTAGTTCTAATGTGTGGCATCTTGGGCAAGTGTCTTCTGCTATAGCCTCTGGCTGCCCAAATCCTTGTAAGTGGTTTAGGTTGAAAGAAACCCATTATATATGTGTGTGAGTGTGTGTGTGTGTGTGTGTGTGCATGTGCATGTGCATGTGTGCACACGTGTGTGTGTATGCATGTCTTTGTATCTGTGTTTGTCCCCTACCACTGCTTCACAACTGGTACTGGTATATTGATGTTCCTGTAACTTAGCAGTTTGGCAAAAGAAACTGATAGAATAACTACTAGGCTTAAAAGAAAAATAAGCCCTGAGGTCAATTTGTTCAACTGAAACAGTTCGAGGCAGTGCCCCAGCATGGCCACAGTCAAAGGACGAGAACAAATAAAAAAAAAAATGGGAAAAAGAATGATTTTAAAATATGTACTTGGGCTGATTCAGTTGACTAAACTAGTCCAAGTAGTGACCCAGGCTCACTGCAGTCTAATGACTGAAACAGCGACAGAAAAATGAAGTTACATGGACGTAAACACGCCGGCATCAGTTGTCAAGCGAT
>NC_068990.1:39909401-39916307 GCF_001194135.2 Octopus bimaculoides | reverse complement strand
GTATACATGATTCTGTAAGTGTGTGTGTGTGAATACCTATGCGTATATGTTATATTGTTAGTTTTAGGGAATAAATATGTTAGTTTAAATTAATATGAAGATGCGTGGGTGTTTGTGTGTTTTCCTTCCTGTACCCATGTACTGGCAAATATATTAAGATCCAAATTTACATAGATAAATATGACCATCTGTACATCTTTGTATGTGTGTATGTCTCTCTCTCTCTTTATATGTATATATATACATGTATGTGTGTGTGTGTATACATATGTATGTATATATATATGTGTGTGTGTATATATATATGTATTTGTGTGTGTATGTATGTATGTATTTGTATAAGGATATGTATATGTATGTATGGCATAGCTATGTCATTAAGAAGTTTTCTTCCCCACCATGTGATCCTTGGTTCATTCCTACTATTTGGCACCCTGGGTAAGTGTCTTTTGCAATAGCCCCTGGCCACCCCAAAATTTGTGAGTGGTTTTGGTTGGGAAAAACTTAAAGCCTCTATGTGTGTATGTGTACCTGTGTGTGTGTGTGTGTGTGTGTGTGTGTGTGTGTGTTTGTATTTGTGTGTGTGTGTTTGTATTTGTGTGTGTGTGTATCCTTGTCTTCATATCATATGATGTTTGTAAACAAGAATAACCCTCATGCAAGTGAGGTTGTTTGTTTCCAGTCTTCCATAGAAAGCATGTTTGGCCATGGGGAAATATTACCCTGCTTTGAAACGGTTGAGTGTTGGCAACAGGAAGAGTAATCCAACCATAAAGTATCTGCCTTGACAAATTCTGTCTGACCCATAAAACATGGAAAAGTTGATGATGATGATGATGGTGATGATGAATCATATACATATATATACATGCATTTGCATACACACATGCGAACACACACACACACTCACACACACGTATTTACAAACATATATATATATATATATATTTGTAATAAATGTCTATATATATTCGGAGGTGCTGTAAATTTACTAGCTTTAAGTGTTTCGTGAACGGCCTGGCTGGAGACCCAACCTTCTGAGTTCTTTTACAGGGTTCAGAAAATTTGAAGGACCACTGCAACAAGTGTGTGATTCTGAGTCTGAGAGGGAACATGTTCAATAAAATCAGAAGTAACTGATCCTCCTGTATTTTCTTTTAACCCAAACCAGGAACTTTTCAGCACCATTATATATATATATTGGGTCATCCCATAAAGAAGGCAGTTTTTTGCATGAACTAAAAGTCAGAAGGCGACGGGATAAACTACCTGCATCAATTTGCTATAAAAGCAGGTAGTAATTTTGCCTTGTACTTATTCTTAGTACAAGTTTTGAAGAGTGCAGTTCGATTTTATGTTACCTTTGCAAAGTTATAATGGAAGTGACACAAGAGTATATTTGGCATATTTTGATTTATGAAATCAATAAAGGCAACAACACAAGCGAAAGTGCGAGGAATATGCAGTATATGAAGATTGGACAATAAGTGTGAGCTAGTGTCAATGGTGGCTCCAGAAATTCTTAGCCAGAAACTACAGCCTAGAAGACAAGCCTCATCCTGGAAGATCTTTCAGAGCTCAACAAGGACATCCTGCAAACTCTGGTGGAGCAAAATCCCATTGTAACTGTTGAGGAACTAGCAGAGAAGATTGGATTTGGTCATTCGACCAGTCATTCAAATTAGCACTAGAAGAATAACGACCATCTTTGGTTTCAGGATGAAAGGTGTTCTTCCATCAGGATAATGCTCAGCCACATACAGTGAGGATGACATTCCAAAGGTTGGAGCAGTTTGAATGGGAAATGATGCCCCAGCCACAATATTCACTGGACATTGCTCCATCTGATTATCATTTATTCCACAGTCTTCAAAACCATTTGGATGGAAAAAATATGAATTTTGTAGACGAGGTCAGAATAGTACTGGAGGAGTATTTTTCATCACAGACAAGTGAATTTTGGTTGCAAGTCTACCAGATAGATGGAAGCGCATTGTAGAAAATAAAAGAGAGTATATTTTAGATTAAAAAAAAAACAACTTTGTTTATCTTAATTTTGAAAAATATAAGCAATATAAAAAACTGCATTATTTATGGGATGCCCCAATATATATATCTTTGTGAAAATAAATATTTTCCAATTTATTTTTATTAGTAATGTGCAGTGTAGTACATTGTAATGCAGCTCTATTTTAAATCTACAGTAAACTGGCAGAAAAATGCCATACTGATTTGGCCAGTCATGAAATTTACAATTTTCACGTTTGTAATCAAATTTATCAGTGACATTGGACATTATTTCTCGTTCACGAGTTTGCATCTTTGTGATATGTTGTTTATAATAATGTCTAGAATTTTAGAGCTTTTGTAGTAAGAAACAGTTTTAATTTATAGTTTGGGTATAGTGTATATTGAGTTCTGTTTTACAAGGTTTTAAAAACAAACTGTCTATCTATTTCGTTTTGTATTTTATTCAAATGAAACAATGTCCGTTTTGGATGTTTTTTCCTTTTTTGTGAAGAACTGCAACCAACAGATAGTGTTAGCAATTGAAAAACTAGTGGAAATATAGTTTCGTTGGCTCACTCAGAAAATTAGCTATGATGCAATTGTCAATTTTCAATAGATGCTAATCAAGATGTTCTCTTCTTGTATTATTCTATGGCTTGCTCTATTACTTTCTTACAATACCTGTTGTTGACAAATGTTTGTTTTATTCTGTAGATTTATCTGCTGTTTTGTTTGTAGAGGAGCATCCAAATGTTTTAAATAGGAATGTTACCACTAACATTTTGTATTTTTGTGGATATGCACTGTGTCCATCTTAAGTATAAACATTTATTTGTCTTTGGTGTAAACAGAAGTAATACATCTGTTGTTTTGTCTCTGAATGTTTATGTTTCAAAACAGAATCAATGTATTGCTAAAAGTTTCATTTTTACAGCTCTGGATGTTGAATTTTAATATAGGGTTGTTTTCTAGTTATTGACTTTATTGCCTGATGTCTGCCTGTATGTGAGGCAAGAATATTGTGCCCATGCAATTAGGTTTTGGTACCACCAACTCTCAACTAGGGCCATTTGGAAAGCTGGGAAGTTGGGGGTGTGTCTAAGAGAGGAAATATTCCATCTTTCTTTTGGTTAATGCATTTTGTTTAATAGATAGCAAAAGGTACTTTTGCTGCATCATAGACTAGTAATTTCTTCAATGGATTAATTGTTATTGTGGACAACTTTGTTTTGGGTTGATTGTTTACAGCATTTAATATTATAGTTCTTATTGTTTTTGCCACTGGAATATTGGTAAACAGGGTTTCTCTACAACTAAGCTGGAAATGTTGCCTATTTCAACAGTTCCTTAAATGATCTCAAGAAATTCTTCAGAAGACCATGCACTGTATCTCTCTAGTGTTTATTCCTTGATATTAC
The DNA here is from genome assembly GCF_001194135.2 of Octopus bimaculoides. NCBI lineage: Eukaryota > Metazoa > Mollusca > Cephalopoda > Octopoda > Octopodidae > Octopus > Octopus bimaculoides. Next base: position 39,912,879 of record NC_068990.1, on the reverse strand, counting down.
TGTCTAATTGTTTACCAATTCCGTGTGTTTGTATCCATTTTCCAAATATAACAAATCAGAGAATGATATTTTGTTTCTGTATATTTACTGCTCCCTAGATATCTGCTTATGTGAATACCCTTTCAATGTCGGGAAAATAAGGGCTCTTATTTATGTGTTTATCACTGTAATTAGTTTATTCAGTTTAACTCTTCATTAAGCATTATTATCTTTCTGAATTCTTATAGATAGGATTTTGTTGTTAAGCAGCTTGTTTGTTTTTGCCAAATATTCTCCTTTATCCATGATTACAGCTGTATTTCTTTTGTTACTCCTACTTATTATGTGTTGAAATCGTTTAAGTTTCATGTTGAGTATTTTCATATTGTTGTGTGGGTTTGTAATCATATTACATTCATCTTGGAGTAAGTCTTGAAGTTCATTATTTAGGATTATGTTTTTATCTCTGAAATTTTCAGTGGTTTGAGAGAATTGTTTAACTTCAATTATTTTCAGTTTTAAGCATATTTTGCTGTAATCATACAAAAAGCTCAGGATCGTAAGTTGATCTGGGCTGAGTATTTGATAAGAGAGGCTAATGTGGTTACTTTCTTGAGCAATTTTCCTTTTCTAGAGTTTACGTAGTTTATCTAACATTGCTAAGTCTAATTCATCATGAAAAGGATGACTGTATACTATCAAGAACTGTGTACATACCAGGTTGAGTCAAAAGCTTTTTGTATTTCAAGCTTTGATTTATAATTCAAGCACATTACATTCTAAAAACATTTATCCAGTACAATATATCCCATCACATTCTATTGTCTGTTGCCATCATTGTTGCAGACGCTCAATTCCAAACTTATTATTTGGCTGCTTTTGAGGCATAAACTTCCTTGCATCCATTTCAGCCTCATTCATATTGTCGAACCTCTGTCCAGTTAGGAAGCAAGCCATAACTTTGAAAAGGTAGTAATCTGATGGTGCAAGGTCTGGACTGTAGGCAGAGTGAAGCAGCACTTCCAGCCCCTCAAGCTAGTCAAGTTTGCACCTGGTCACATTGGCATTATGTGCTGGGATATTCATGGTGTAGGAGTGCATGTCTTTGATTGACAAATGCTGGGTAGTGGGCTTTCAAAGCATCATATACTCACTGCAGTTGACAAGAATAAAGGTCATCATTTACAGCATGACCATCTGAGACAAGTTCAAAGGGCAACATCACCATGAAATTCCATCAAACACACAGCATGACCTGTTTAAATCGCTCTGGTTTGACAACAGGTTCTGAAACCTGAATGAAATGAAGCCATTGATTTCTCTTGTTAGATCCATTTTTCATCCCCAATTACAATTTGATGCCAAAAATGGGCATCTCAAAGATTTGCCAGCCATTGTTTGCTAATGTTTATACATCACCGAGCCTGGTCATTGGTCATTTCTTGAGATGCTTCTTGACAGTGTCTGTTCACAAGGTCAAGCTTATGGAAGTGTCAACTGATGGCACTTTGGGTCTCCTTGACTTTAGTTTGTCTCTGAGGTTGATGTGACCTTCCTTGAAAGGTCTGAACTAGTCCTGTGTCACATGTTCATTGGCAGTTTCTGGGACCTTCACATCATTAATTTCTTTTACTACTGCCCTTGCACTCAGTCCTTTTTTTTCCAAATGTAGAGTAAAATGGCTCTAAATCCAGTTTTTTTCACCACTCATTATCAAAGCTGTAGAATAGAGAATAAACAATTAATGTTTACAATTATCATATACGAAAACAAAGAGTAAACAATTCAGCAACAATTGAGCAATTAGTTGTATCAAATTAATGATATAACATAGAGACACAAGTTACCTAAAACATCATTAGTGAAAATCAGAGAAACCTTTTGTCTCAAACTGATGTATTTTTAATAAATGTTTCTTACTGATTTATCAATATCTCTCTTCAACTGTAAAATTTTTTCTTGTTTGGTATATCCTTGGTTGCTGTGAGTATATATGATTTAATCAATTTCTTCCAGAAATTTCACATTTTGCCTGTATTCTTTTTTTGTCTTAACATGCTGTTTTATATTAATGTGAGGTAGAGATATTCTTATAGATTCACAGTGTTGGATATGCAACAGAGTTTAAGTGTAATATTTTTGATCTAGTTTCTGATTTCTTTTTTTTTTTTTGTATCTTTGTATGCCTTCTTGCATTTTGTTTTGCAAAAGTGACATTGCTAAATCCACTGACATTTTCATCCCTCACAAGGCCTATTTATTTAGAGAGGCTCTACACAAGCTTATCAAATGTACCTTTTGGGAAGTGAAGTAATGTATAGATGAAACATGACTTTGCAAGCTGCATTGTGTGGAACCAATGTGGGAGCATATAGAACCGAAAATTGATGGCAACTGACCTAGAGTAGAAGATTTCACAGGTCGAGCATTACTTCTTTATAGTCAGCCTATGAATTTTTCTGTCCACCCTCTTATGATTATAGCAAGAATTCTTTAGAAAACATCTTTATGTGACACAAACACTAATAAAACCATATATATTATTGTGTCATATACACCAAACTCTATGACAACTTCATAATCATTAATGCTTGGTCATCTTAGCTAAAACAAAGCCCATGTAAATATAGATTCCAAAATACATAACTACCACCAAAACGCCATAGAATTTCAAATAACAAGAACCTTTCTCTCTGTATACAAATCATTTCCAAAATGTTGGAGAAGAACTAGCAATGGCAGAATAAGTATTTAAGAATGGTTCTAACTGAAAGAGTTATTTTACTTGCTTAATAAGCAACATCTTACCATTGTCAATGAAACTTCTGCCCCATCACCACTGCTACAATTGCTACCATTATCATAACCACCATGACCACCACCACTGCTGCTGCCACCACCACCACCATCATCAATAATACTGCCACCACCTCTGCTAATATCAACAGCACCACCATTAGTACAACCATCTTCAGGTGCACAACTACTTTCCCTAGTGCTACCACCACTGTCAACAGTATCATTATATTCTTCATCCACACTACCACCACTACCACCACCAACACCATCAACACCACTAACACCATCAACACCACCACCACCACCACAACTATTACCACTGCTACCACTACCATCATCGTTGTTGTCATCATCATAGTCACCATAGTCATCGTCGTCATCGTCGTCATCATCATCATCATCATCGTCATCACCCACAACACAAAACACTTTGTCTTCCCATGTTTCTCTCCCTCTCATCAATCTGTTGAGATTAGGGACCAGACCATGAGAAATAAAAAGTAAAAAAAAAAAAAAATCCTTAAGAAATCAGGTTTGGATTATAGCATGAAACCATAAACAAGCTTTTCCTTTATTTAATTATATTTACATACAGATGTATGTTTGTGTGCTCATGTGTATGTGGGTGGGCACACACACACACACACATCCATGTATATATGTACATATATATATATATATATATATATATATATATATA
>NC_068990.1:39906957-39909294 GCF_001194135.2 Octopus bimaculoides | reverse complement strand
CATATATATATATTGTAAACACTTATATATTTATGTGCATGTGTGTTAGTGTGTGTGTGTGTGTGTATGGGTGTATATTACATATATTTATCTGTTCTATTCAGCTGAAATTTAGAAGTCAGTTTAACTAAGTTAAGAAGAAAGCAGGCAGTATACAAAAATTTATGTGAAAACTTCTTTACCGTTCCTCACCATTCTCTTTCTCTCCTTACCATTTTGATACTCAATACTTCTTCTGAGAATTCTTAGTATTGTTCTTGCTATTGTTTTTGATAATTTTTGTTTTAGTTTTATTTAATTTAGTACCATTTTGTTATTGTTGTTTTATTTTGTTTTTTATTCTGATTTCGTATTTGTGCCTTCTTTCTTTAAAACTATCTGTTCTCTCACCTACTCACCCTCTATTCCTTCTCTCTCTCTCTCTCTCTCTCTCTCTCTATTCCTTCTCTCTCTATATATATATATTCCTTCTCTCTCTATATATATATATTCCTTCTCTCTCTCTATATATATATTCCTTCTCTCTCTCTCTCTATTCCTTCTCTCTCTCTATATATATTCTTTCTCTCTCTCTCTCTATTCCTTCTCTCTCTCTCTATTCCTTCTCTCTCTCTCACACTCTCTTTATAATATCTTATCATCTCTATTATTTTATATTGCTCTCTTTCTCTCTTCCTTACACTTTCAGTATTTCTCTCTCTTCACTAACTATTTCTCTCTTTTTTCTTAATATCCATCTCTTTCTCTCATTATATTTCTCTCATTTTCTCCCTATATCTCCCTCTGTCTCTCAAGAACCATATCTTCATTTTTACTTTTTCTAACCTGCTTTGTTATTTACTTTCTTTCTCTCTCTCTCACTCTCTCTCTCTCTCTCTCTCTCTCGCTTCCCTCCCTCTATCACTGTCACACTGTTTCTATATATTTTATCACTCTCTATTCTATCTCTTTCTCTAACCCTTGTCTCCTCTCATATTTTCTTTCAGTTTATTCTCTTGCATTCTCTGAGTTACACACACTCTCTCTCTCATACTTTCTCTCTGTCTTTCTCATCCTCAATCTCTTTCTCTCTCTCTTTCTTTCTTTAGTTTGATACCCAATTATCTGACAATAAAGGACCACGGGTCTCAGTAATAGTTTAACCTAATATCATACTGCAGCATCAGCCAGAAGAATATAAGGGTTAACTTCTTGCCACTACCAATATTCAAAACACTTAACTCTCAAAAGCAGATTCTGCCTTGCCGTAAATAAGTATCATAGGACAAATTACTTCATTTTTTTAGTGGAGTTCATGACCTGTTTTGCGTGGCATCAGAGATCAACGTGGAGCAAACACCGGAAATATGGTATAAATAAATACAACAAAATAAAACTCATTGAATATACTCAAGAGTCAGGGGCAGAACTTATTACTGAATACTAAATAAATATTTTAGTATTTCAGCATTGATAAGTTTTTTTGATGAACCCCAGAGAAGGTAAAAAGGATTGGCAGTGGCTGGCCAGGACGCGAAATGTTTTTTTCCCACAAGAGTTCCGGACCCCGGTTATGAACTCATTTGCATACAGCCAATCAGAGCTCAACTATCAAACTAATACATGAGCACATAAAAAGTGATGGGGGGAAATAAGGTAAGGTCACTTGGGTAAGGAATGACCATGCTTCTTTTCACTTTTAATAATCCTTGTGGATCTTGTTCTTGTTTCAAACATGGCTGCCTCTGCGTAGTTATTTGTGTTGTTGCTTACTTTTTAAAGCAGTAAGGGGAGAGGGCTGCTAGCACATCACTCTCTACCCACATTTTTTCCCATCTACATCTTTACCATATGGGGCCCTAACATAATCTGATAATGGGTATAGATGCAAATCTACCTAATTACTTGACTCCTTCTAAAATCAGGCATAATTTGATGATCAGTCGATTAACAACACCACTCTTCATCTTGAGTGTGTTTGTTAACTTGACAACAAAGTCAAGGTGAGCTCTGATTGGCTGTATGCAAATGAGTTCATTACTGCGGTCCAGAACTCTTGTGGGAAAAAAAATTTCATGGCCAGGACTGATGAAAACTGAAAGATCTGCATGGTAATGACACTGAAATATTTCCCCCTTAAAAACTCTATTTAAGATTTCATCTACAGCAATGGTTCTCAACTTCTTTCAAGTTTATTCCACCACTGTCCTATCTTAGATCTTATGTCAAGCATTTTATCCCATGACCTCCTATATCAAAGTTGACCTTTCTAGAAAAGATCTATAAATCTGCCAGGTCAAATGAAGGCAGAATATTTTGGTTCTAATTATCAAATTTATCACAACAATGACTTGCATA
>NC_068990.1:39903906-39906371 GCF_001194135.2 Octopus bimaculoides | reverse complement strand
ATATATATATATATATATATATATATATATATATATAGTCACCATGAATTTGGTCAAGCCTTAAGGTAGCTGAAACTTGAAATCACAATCAATACCTCTAATATAATAAACTTCACAGTGACAAGTATTGATTTTTCTCAGCAGTATATGTCTGTTGTTAATCATTGTTTTAACAAACCTAACATAAGTGTATGCGCACACAACCACACACACACACATACGTTATGTACTATATACAGGGTGCTGTGATTAAACTGTTGTCTAAATGATGCAAAAATGAAAATAACACTGACGTCTCATTTTAACAAATATATTTTACAAAATTACATTAAAATATATTGAAATACTAAAGAGCAAATTTATTCAATAAAATCACCATTGGCTTCAACTATGGCCTCCAGACAACTTCTGAATCTCCTGTAACTCCTTTGGACAGCCTCCTTGTTTAAGTTGGTGAATGCTGCAATAATCCTTGCCTTCAGTTCATCTTTGGTGTTACAAGGAGTTTTGTTGGTTTCTCACTCAAATGCACCCTAAACATAATAATTAAGGAGTTTGCAGTCTGGGGAGTTAGGTGGCCAGATGTTGGGGGTGACGTGGTCACAGAAATTGTCTTACAGCCTTGACTGGGTTCTCCTGCTTGTGGGGCATGGTGCAGAGTCTTGTTGCCAGACAGCATAGGATCATCCTGCAGGCGCACTTTGACCCGGGCAGCACAACCTCCTCCAGGCACTTGATATAGGCCTCTGTGTTGAGTCTGAAGCCATGTGAGAAGATGAATGGAGGGATAACGTTGGCACCACTAGTGATCACTCCAAACACCATGATGTTGACTGGATGTTTGATTTTTATCACTCTCAGTACATGTCGTCTGATTGACACCTAAACACTCTGAAATGTTTGTATTGGAGCTTCCAGCACAAATGCCAAGCAGTACAGCATGTTGTTTCCAACTTTCTGGCATGGTGCAGTTTTTCTCATAGACAGTACCAAACTGACCCTACTATATTGTGTAGTCAACAAAATCAAAAACAAACAATGTGCATGTGTGAATTTAAAAATATAAAATGGCGAAAATTTACCCATCGCACCCTGTATATAATGTGTGTGTGTATGTTAAGCGTAATCTATCTGTTTGTTTGTAATCTCTCATAATCATTGATATCTTTGTGGTAGATATTAAACATATACATATGTATACATCCATACATACATATGTGTGTCTGATGTGTGTCTGTATACATAAGTGTGTGTGTGTATGAGTGTCTGAGTGTTTGTGTGTAAATGCATGTAAGACTGTGTATGGATTGATTTCACAAGTAGATATAACTGTACAGGAGGTAGATTGTAAGGGGAGATACAACTGTCACAGAACACGTGCTGGGGTAGTGAGGCTTATAATGTGCCGGTTGGGTGTTTGTATGTGTGTATGTGTCTTGGTGTGTGTATGTTTATCTGTTAATTTCTATGTGTCGGTGTATGGAGGTGTGTGAGTGTATATTTGTGGAGGTGAGTAGGTGTATGTATCTGTGTATGTCAATATGTTTTTTGGTCGATAAATGTGTAGGTGTATTGGTATATATGTATGTGTGTACATAGCTCTTGATATATGTATGTGTTATAAGATAAGGGCATGTGTGTGTCTGTATGTGTATGTGAGTATGCATGCATGTGAGTGGGTGTGCTTGTGGGTGAGTGTACTTATGATCGTTAGTAAGTATATGGATTGAAGCATGTGAGTGTGTTGGTAGAGGTATATGTGTATGTCAACATGCATGTATATTCATACACACACACACACACAAATAGACACACACACACACACACACACACACACACAAACACACACACGTCTATGATGATTGCCTCATCTTGTTGGACGATTGCTTTCTCTCATTCAGAATTAAAATGACAGTGAGACATCTCTACATCACTGGATTTATTTGATAAAAGCTTTTACAATACTTTTACCATTTTCGGTCACTATAACAGGTTCCAGTGACAAATATTCTTTTCTACTATAGGCACAAAGCCCCAAATTTTAGGGGAGGGGGACCAGTTGATTAGATCAGCCACGGTACACAACTGGTGCTTAATTTATCGACCCCACAAGGATGAAAGGCAAAGTCAACCTTGATGGAATTCAGTGACAAATATTGCAAGACGACTGGTACCATTTTGACTCCAAGTTCTATGTCAGAGTACCTCTCTTCTAGAAGAGCTGCCTTCCAAATGGCTATTTAAAAAAATAACAAGAGCCTCCTCTAGTCCTGGGAAATTTATTTAAACCATAAATGGGACCCTGAGTGTTACTTCTGTTCTGGGTCAGAACAGACTTGGAAGTAACGGCCAGTTATAAAAGGGTGACTTCATGTTCCTCACAACTCCAGAACTCCCAAACTGGAGCTTCACCACTTGATGCAGTTTAATATGATACTCAGGACATTACATTCTATACCTTTATA
>NC_068990.1:39897181-39903404 GCF_001194135.2 Octopus bimaculoides | reverse complement strand
TATATCATCATCATCATCATCATCAACATTATGTAAACATCCTCATACTGTCTCTTCTATCAAATACGTTGCTGTAGGGAGAAAGGAGCTAGTGAAGATGCTTTAAGATATATCTTCACCATAATCTACAGAATCATCATATTCCCCACCCATATCATGTTAACAGCACTTTATGGAAACATAGAATCAGATGACATCATACACCCTCATTGCATCCCATTAACACCTTGTTACCAGCATTCCCTACAATGGCATCAGACAGCAAAAAATACCCTTCTTCTGCCTATCAGAGCTTTGATCATTACATCCCAGTATGTATTAACATCAATCACTGTAACTGCATCCAATTGATATCTTGTTAACAGCATCATGGTGTCAAACAGCATTAAACACCTTTATCTCACCTATCAGTGTTCCCTTACGAACATCCCTGTATCAGTCATAATCAAACACTGTCACTGCAGACTGTTGACATATGGCTAACACAACGCACTGTTCACACCGTGCACTTGTAACATGTCACACTGTTATCATGATACACTAGTAACTTACAGTTAACAAAACGTTCTGTTAGCACAACCCTGTTAACACATTCTTAACACAACACATTGCTAGCATAACAGGCTTTTATCATGACACAAGAAATATTTGAACTTTGTTTGCAGCAAAACACAACTACAGACATATGTTTCAAACCATTTGATTACATCAGTAAAGTACAGTGAAAACAAACCTGTAAGATCAGTAAATAAACCTTTATATTTAGAAAAAGAATTACATATATTTTTTGCCAAGGATATTTTGAATAATTAAAACTGGAAAGAGCTAAAGGAAATAATTGAAAGGGGCCAATGACATGAATATAGATAATTTAGTTTAAAAAGGGTGTACTACATGTCATTCATAAAAATAATTTTTTAAAATTTCCCTCAACAGAAAATCTTTCACTCAATTTCCTTCACTCTAAACCATATACTTTATTTTTATACTTTTTTTACTTGTTTCAGTCATTTGACTGCAGCCATGCTGGAGTACCGCCTTTAGTCGAGCAAATCGACCCCGGGACTTATTCTTTGTAAGCCTAGAACTTATTCTATCGGTCTCTTTTGCCGAACCGCTAAGTGACGGGGACATAAACACACCACCATCGGTTGTCAAGTAATGTTAAGTGGACAAACACAGACACACAAACACACACACATATATATATATACATATATTTATTTATTAGTAATTTTTTATCTGTTTACCTTTCACTTGTTTCAGCCATTGCATAATGACCATGGTGGAGCGTGCCCTTATAGGGTTTTAGTTGAACAAAAGTCTGATTAGCACTCAATCACTCTATTTCGCTGAACCACTAGGTTATAGATATGTGAATAAACCAATACTGTTTGTGAGGTGGTCAGGGAACTGATACAAACACAGACACACACATATAGACATATGCATGTCTATATTCTTTCAGTTTCCATCAACCAAATTCACTCACAAGGTTTTGGGTGGCCTGTGGCTATATAAAAGAGCTTGCCCAAATCACCACATAGTGAAACTGAACCTGTAACCATGCCTGCACCTATATCAACGACCTGAACTAAACTTCCATTTCTTAAATATTCCTCTCTCTATAACTTCACCATACATCCATGAATCAACAGGGAGAGTCTCAACAGGACTTTACAATTGGCTTGAAATGGGAACCAAAATCCTTTAAGCCACATACGACTGTATTTAAAATGGTACAGCATATTGGTCAAAGTGATCTAAGACAAGTAGTTTTTTAAAATAATAATAATAACAATATATATGTGTGTGTGTGTGTGTATATATAAATATATAAATATATATATATATATATATTTATATATATATAGGCGCAGGAGTAGCTGTGTGGTAAGTAGCTTGCTTACCAACCACATGGTTCAGGGTTCAGTCCCACTGTATGATACCTTGGGCAGGTGTCTTCTAGTATAGCCTCAGGCTGACCAAAGCCTTGTGAGTGGATTTGGTAGACGGAAACTGAAAGAAGCCCATCATATATATGTATACACACATATATATATATATGTGTGTGTGTGTATGTTGTGTATCTGTGTTTGTCCCCCCAAAATTGCTTGACAACTGATGCTGGTGCGTTTAGGTCCCTGTAACTTAGCGGTTCGGCAAAAGAGACTGATAGAATAAGTACTAAGCTTACAAAGAATAAGTCCTGGGGTCGATTTGATTCGACTAAAGGCGGTACACCAGTATGGCCGCAGTCAAATGACTGAAACAAGTAAAAGAAAAAGAAAGAAAAAAAAGAAAATATATATATATATATATATATATATATGACGTGAAACGATGATGATGATGATGATGATGATATATGTATATGTATATATGGGATGATCGTGGTTGGAATACATTACAATTATTGTTGGCCATTTTCACCAGAGGTGACTTTGAATTACACAACAACATCCTCATTTATTTATCCTACCATTTGTCTGTTTCTAGTTCTCTTAAACAATTTCAAATATTAACATTGATGAAATATGTTGGTCATTACTAAGAAGTAAAAAAACTATGTCTGTCTGTCTGCCAGCATGTCAGTTTGTCTCTCTGTAGATGTTTTAAACCCATACGAGCACACGCCTACACAAATTATACATATATATATATATATATATATATACATGCATACATACATGCATACATACATACATGTATATATACACACACACATGCACAACATAATGTATGTATATGTATATGATTATATATATATATATTTATATATGTTTATATATATATTTAGACATGCATATACTGTACATATTTATATATATTTACATGCATATGCAAGTATATAATTGTATATATGTAGATATGTGTATGTATGTATATATATATATATATATATATATATATATACATGTTTGTATATATATATGTGTGTGTGTGTGTGTGTGTGTGTGTGTGTATATATACATATATACATTCATATATGCATGGCACATATTTATATACATATTTATACATAAATATAAACATACATACACACATGTGTGCAACCTCAGTCAGTCATTTAACCCTAAAAACAAAGGCTAAAAGGACTCTCTTTGACCGTAACATTTTTTCCCCCTCATTCTAACAAATATTCGAAATAAAATAACATAAATAAACACAAAAAAACCATAAAACCAAATTTTATTTTGTCGCTCGATTCAGTTTTTCATTTTTTATAGATTCATTTTACTGTGACAGAAGATCAAAGTAAACATGCAGATATACGGTACAGCGGCTGATGGTGTGTGTGTGTGCGTATAAGCAATGGTTGCAGGCAGTGTGCACATGTGCATGCATATGCATGTATGTGTATGTGAGAATGTGTGCGTGTGTGTATGTATGTGTGTGGGCAGTTAAAGAGAATGAAATTATGGGCTGGTTTAAAAGTATAATTTGCACTTAAAATAATAGCCAAGCTTGGTGTGTTATGTAAAGCAATTTCATCACAGAATTATTGATGCTTGTTAACAAAATATTAGATCATATAGTATGAGAAAAATTCCAATATTGGAAGCAGGAATTAATATCAAAGGTTGTATGAGAAAATAATTTCATATAAAGAACAGCCATTTGGAAACCATTATTAGAATCGGTGTTTGCAAAACACTTTGCATTTTACTAAAAAAAAAAAAAAAGAAAAAGAAAAAGGATAAATGAAACCAACAAAAAACAATATACAAATATGCAAAACTTAAATGGGAAAAAAAAAGTAAGAAGAATAAATCATTATTTACTAAAAGGCATTTTTAGCAATTGGTTAGAGTTTAATATTATTTATTATTTTTTGTTAAACCATCTACGTATTCTGTGCTATTAACACAATTTGACTCTAATGGCCTGTTAAAACATTGTTGCATGTTAAGCTGTATTGCTATTGTTATTGTTGTTGTTGCTATTATTATTATCATTATTATTATTATTATTGTTGTTGATGATGTTGTTGCTATTTTTATTATTATTAAAAACATATATCAATTCACTTGCCACACTGGATTTTGTAGAATCTTAGCTGTTGTTGGCAAGACAACAACTTTAAAAAGTTTTTTTTTTTGAAAAATTATTAGATTTCTTGTTTTTATTTAATACCTCTTTTTTTTTTATTTTTTAGATGTGTATGTCTATATGTGTGTATCTGTATGTGGGTGTGTGTGTACATATGTGTGTGTGTATGTGTGTGTGTGTGTGTGGTACTACATATTGGCTGTAAACTCATTTTGGCAAGTGCCATAGAGAATGACAAGCAAATAAATTCTGAGTGAAGTGAAATGACAATCTCTGGGAATGGTAATTGTATACCACGGCCACTTGGTCAACTTTGCATCTTAAGTGGTGCTAAGTATATTCACTATGTTAGGATTTCAAGAAAAAAAAAATACCTAATAAAACCTACTTAACATAAATAGTGTTACTTCAAAGATTAACTCTTTTGATCAAGCTAACCTAAAGGTTACTGCTTAAACTATTATGCCATATTCAGATTATTTTAAACTAGCACTAACACACTTCTTAAAAATATAACAACATTTCTCTCCCATGTTCAGACTAACTGGAAGCCTCTGCTATTTTAAATATTTACATGAAATGTTGAAGGGTCCACGTATAAGACACTGTTTGGTGGAAAAGGCTTTCAAGCAAATGGAAGGAATAGAACCATTTAGTAACATAAAACATGAAACAGTACAGTTTGTTACTGACACCTGGTACATAGAATGAGAGAGAGAAAAGGAATGAAAAGGGAGGGAGGGTAAAAGGGAGAGGGTGATGGAATGAGAGAGAGGAAAATGTTAGGGAGAGAGAGACAAAGACCCAGAGAATAATTTAACCTTGTCAATAAGGGGAAAATAAAACAAGAACAGGGCAGAAGAGGTATCAAACGGACATGTGATGCATATTGAAGAGGACAACTATATAAGGAGGTCCTAAACGTGTGCAGTTGATGGCCCTGTGGAAGAGGGTGTACCAAGAAGACACAAGGTGAAGAGTTGACGACTGATCTTTTACCTTACAAAGTTGATGACAAAGAAATAAGATGATTGGTGATGCATAGTCCTTGAGAAGACCCATGCATATATATATATATAAGCACAGTGAAACAGGTGTTCTGGAAGCATAACATCCTTCACCCATTATGTCACTTTTAAGTCTACACTTACTGCTCTGCTCACATCTTTATATTAATCATCACTCTTTTATAAGCTGTGTTACTTTGCTGTTGTAATTAATGAAAGCAGAACTCATTAATGTACATCATAACATCGCTCTTTCTATACCGCCAGTCATCACTCTCTCTTCCCTGAGCCACTTTCTATTGGCAGCAATCCCTCATTTTTATCATCACGACCAAATAAATATTTGCCATCAATCATTTCCCACCTTTGTTCACTATTCACTACATTCACCTCTATATACTTTTGGCCAACTTACTTCTATCCATTGCTCACTAACCTCTCACTCACACTCATGCTGTCTTGATCCACATATCTTGATTTTTTTCTATCTCCACACTCTTTTCTGTCCACTTTCCAAGACATGTTACCTTGTGGGTATGATCTCTGACACCTTTGCCACTATCATCTCTATTTCTCCTCCGGCAGCATTCCAGCCACTCAACTCACCCATATATAATTGCAGGATATCCCCTCATCATACTGTAACTTTTCAACATCTTGCATAAAGCCATATCTGTATTTCAATGAAGAGGGTGGGTGTTTTTAGGCTTGTGAGTATCAATATGACCTCAGCAAAGTGGTTGTCTATAGGAAGGGTATCCAGCATTGAAAGCATGCCACAACTGAGATAGTGAAGCCAAACATCGTCCACTGAATGACTGAGATCCTGTTGAACTATCTAACCCATGCCAGCATGGAAAGTAGAAGTAAAATGAGGATGAATATGATGGTGTTGATGATGATGATGATGATGATGATGAGAGGAAGTGAGAGGAAGAGAAGGAGAGGGAGAAAGATATATATATATCATCATAAAACCGGCTGATAAGGGTGGAGCCGTGGTGGTATGGCGCGCGGACCTCTACAAGGCCGAAGCTCTCCGCCAACTTCGAGATACCTCATTCTACCGCCCTCTGCCCTCCGACCCCACGCCCAGCTACCAACAGACTGTGTCCCCCACTATCCATGACCTCATCCTCTCCTCCCGTCTCCCCGCCACCGCC
>NC_068990.1:39894543-39894853 GCF_001194135.2 Octopus bimaculoides | reverse complement strand
ACTCCACCCATGCCTTCCCCACCTCCCAACACCCTCACATCACATCACACCAACACCCTCACATCACACCACGCACACACTACAAGTGACCAACTCCTTTCTCCCCTCCCCATTTTCACACACACATACGTCAAGATCACCAGCATTCTATCTCCCAAACACACAGCCCCTTGTTCTTCGATCACCGTTCTTTGCCCCCCTTTTCTTAGCTCTCCTGTGAAAAAAATTCTCTAACTTCCGGTCAGCCATTACTATGATTAGCCATTACTATGATTGACCGTTGACTGAACACTATTCAATTTTTTTTCTC
>NC_068990.1:39890441-39894178 GCF_001194135.2 Octopus bimaculoides | reverse complement strand
TACATATATATATATATGTATATATATATATATATATTGCTCGTTTTAATATCTACTTTTCCATACTCGTGAGTCAGACAGAAATTGTCGAGACAGATTTTCTACAGCCAGATGCCCTTCCTGTTGCCAAGCAACACCTATTCAAATGCAAGCACATACACACACACAAATATATTCGCACACACAAACTCAAACATACACACATGCTGTATAGATTACCTCAGTTGGCTGTCGATAATGTTTAACCCTTTCTACTCTAGGCAGAAGGACTGTGCTCAGCTGGTGCCTGTTTTATCGACACAGAAAGGATGAAAGAAGTTGTCAAGTTGACCTTGACAGAAGAACTATATCTAAGAATACAATCAGGATGTTTGAATTTTACACAAAGTTAATATTCTTGTATAAATTAAAGCTGTCACTTTATTCCATCTCCTTCCCACCTCTCTTATTTACCAATTTCATACACACATGCACACGCACTCACACACATATACACATGCACACACATGCATATATACCATCTAGTTTGAAGCTCTATATGCATGGTGTCAGTGGTAGTAGCGGTGGTGGCGAGGTTAAGGGTGGTGGGAGCACAAGACGTTGTGTAACGATGATAAAAGTAAGGGGTGTGATGGTGCCAGTAGTAGTAGTGGTAGTAGTGATGGCAGCAATAATATCTGTAGTGGTGGTGGCAGTGGTGGCGTTGATTTTGGCAGTTGCTGTGGCGGCGGCAGTGGTGGTAGTAGTAGTAGTAGTAGTAGTAGTAGCAGTAGTAGTGTTTGTTATTGTTGCTATCATAGTATCTGTTGTTGCTGTAGTAGTAGTAGTAGTAGTAGTAGTAGTAGTAGTAGTAGTAGTAGTAGTAGTAGTAGTAGTTAGTAGTAGTAGTAGATAAACATCTGTAGATAAACAGGTTACATTTTCACTGATGAAATTTCACTAAAATTTCATTATCTGAAAATATGTTTGATTTGGAAGTTGATAGCATGGTGTAGTTGTTGTTGATGGTAGTGATATTGGTGGTGGTGGTGGTGGTGGAGGTAGTGTTGCTTTGTTGCTGTTGTTGTTAGTGACAGAGGCACTGGTAGTGGTGGTGGTAGCATTTTGGTAGAGGCACTGGTAGTGGTGGAGATGGTGGTGAAGATGGTGTTGGTTGTGGTGTCAGTGGTGGTGGTGGTGGTGGTGGTGATAGTATTATTGTAGTGGTAATGGTATTAGTGTTGTTATTATTGATGATGTGGTTATGATCATGCTATTGCAGTTATGGTAGTGGTGGTGGTGGTGGTAGTATTAGTGGTAGTGCTGGTGGTAGTAAAGGTTGTAATACTGATGGATCCACAACCATTACCAACAGTGTTGTGTTGCTGGTGTTGTTGTTGTTGTGATGGTGGTAGTGGTAATGATGGTACTAGCAAGACTGGTAGTACAGGTGTTGGTAGTACTAGTGGTAACAGTAGAGATGCTGAATGTCGTATCTATAGTAACAAAACTTTGGTAGATGGAGTTGTAGCATTCATTATAGTAGCGATATTTCTTCTGTCTTTAACGTTTTGAGTTTAAATTCCGCCGAGGTCAACTTCGCTTTTCATCCATTCAGGGTCAATAAATTAAGTACCAGTTGCATACTGGAGTCAATCTAATCGACTGGTCCCCTCCCCCAAAATTTCGGGCCTTGTGCCTAGAGTAGAAAAGAGCATTTGTTATAGTAGTTGTCAATGTGTTGGGATTAGTTGGCAGTTGCGAAAATAATAGCAGTGGTGGTCCCATTGGGATTGTGATACGAAGATAACATTTTTACTGTTAGTGGTAGTGGTAGTGTTGGCAATGGCGGTGTGGCATTACATTGTATTGGTTGTAGTAAATTAGTGGTAGATTGAAGATGACAGCATTGGTGGCGCTACTAATCCTTGTCTAGCAGGCCCTGTGATTATCGTTACTCCAGGTGTGGCCATACTGTCTTGTTTTTCACACATAGTTCACCTGGGAGTACTTCATTAGAATTAATGGTGTTTGTGGTGCTCTCAGTATTGGTGGCGGTAGTGGTGGTGGTGATGGTGGTGTGAATGGTAATGGTGGTGTGGTTTTTGTTATTTTTCTGTGTGTGTGTGTAATTATTTTTGTACCTCCAGATGTATGTTATGTATGTATGCATGTGTGCATGTGATTGTCTGTCTGTGTGTATATCTGTTTCTGAATGAATATGTGTGTATAGAACGCATGTATAGTGACTACGTATCGTTGTTATTATGCAAAAGTGTTGTAAATTCAAAACGTTGCTTTTCAGAAAGCGATAAAATAGTTTTCACCATTCCATAGCAAAACAATTGCAGATTTTTGATATCTTGGCAACTGAAGCAGCTGGAGATATGATTGTTAGACCAAAAGAACTGGCTGTTGAAAACACAAAAAAAAAATATTGTAAAAAGCACATTTGGCCAATTTTGGATATACAACAATTTAACATAATAACAACAATGTACATACATACATGCATACATACATGATGATGGCCGTCCACTCGTGACCGAGGAAAACCATTGCCGACCTTCAGGAACATTGTGCGTTCTGGGACTAACTTATATTTTGCATTACCAACTGAGCCACATACATACATAGGAGCACTCCGTCAGTTACGACGACAAGGTTCCCAGCTGATACGATCAACGGATCAGCTTGCGTGTGAAATTAACGTGCAAGTGACTGAGCAATCCACCGACATGTGTACCCCTAACGTAGTTCTCAGGGAGATTCAGCATGACATGGCTGGCCCTTTGAATTACAGGTACTACTCATTTTTGTCAGCTGAGTGGACTGGAGCAGCGTGAAATAAAGTGTCTTGCTCAAGGACACAACGCGTCGCCGGGAATTGAACTCACGACCTTACGACCGTGAGCCGAATGCCCTAACCACTAAGCTACGCACCTTCGACATACATACACACACACATACATACATACATATATACAAACATACATACATACATACATACATATATGTGTATATACATTTTTATTAAAGCTGCAAAACCATCTCAAAACTGTCTCTTAGAGTTTCACGTTTCCATCAAACTCTTAATCACAACTGTCCAAGAAATGGAAACTCTGAGTAATGGTTTTGTGGCAGTTTTGCAGCTTTAACAAAAAAAGCATATTACTCTACCTGCGGTATTTTAGTACCATTTTTTACCACCTGGTTTTGCATTTATGTGCTTACTCATGTGATACATATGTATATATATTTATATCAGTCTGTCTATCTATCTATCTATCTATCTATCTATCTATCTATAGATATAAATATAGATAGATAGCTAAATAGATACATTTATATATATATATTCTTTTATTCTTTTACTTGTTTCAGTCATTTGACTGTGGCCATGCCGGAGCAACACCTTTAGTCAAGCAAATCGACCCCAGGACTTATTCTTTGTAAGCCTAGTACTTATTCTATCGATCTCCTTTTGCCAGACCGCTAAGTCACGGGGATGTAAACACACCAGCATCGATTGTCAAGCAATGGTGGGGGGACAAACACATGCAACATATGCACACACATACATACATATATATGCATAAACAACAGGCTTCTTTCAGCTTCCGTCTACAAATCCACTCACAAAGCTTTGGTCGGCCCGAGGCTATAGTAGCAAACACTTGTTCAAAGTGCCACACAGAGGAACTGAACCCAGAACCATGAGGTTGGTAAGCAAGCCACTTACCACACACCCACTCCTG
>NC_068990.1:39879489-39890098 GCF_001194135.2 Octopus bimaculoides | reverse complement strand
ATATATATATATATATATATATATACATATATATACATATATATATAAAATATATTCTTTTTTTCTTTTATTCTTTTATTCTTTTACTTGTTTCAGTCATTTTGACAGCAGCCATGCTGGAGCACTACCTTTAGTCGAACAAATCAACCCCAGGACTTATTCTTTGTAAGTCTATTACTTATTCTATCGGTATCTTTTTATGAACTGCTAATTTTTGGGGACGTAAACACACCAACATTGGTTTTCAAGTATTGGTGGGAGGAACAAACACAGACACACAAATACATACATATATATATATATATATATATATATATATATATATATGACGAGCTTCTTTCAGTTTCTGTCCACCAAATCTACTCACAAGGTTTTGGTCAGCTTGAGGCTATAGTAGAAGACACTTTCCTAAGGTGCTAGGACTGAACCCAGAACCATGTAATTGGGAAGCACGCTTCTTACCACACAGCCACTCCTGTGCCAATAGATATATATGAATGTATGCGTGTATTATATTTACCTACTTATGAAACTGTATACTCAGACACACCCTCACCCACCCACCTTACAATATACGTATTTTTTGTGTGTGTATGTCTTAATATGTGTGTGTATAAACCTGTCTGTCTCTCTCTCTCTCTCTCCATATATATATATATATATGCATGTGAGGGATTATATTTATGTATCTGTCCATGGGAATGCATGAGTGTGGGTGTGTGTATGTTTGCTTGTGTGTATGTGTGTGTGTGTATCTGTGCACTTGAAGCACCAATAATTTGATATTGTATGATTTTTTTGAAACAAGAACTGTAACAACAACGCCGCTGCCACCACCACCACCGCCGCCGCCACCACCACCACCACCGCCACCGCTGCCGCCAACACCACCACCACTACCACTACTACTTTTACCTATTTCACACCTATCTGTAACTATTTTCTCATACTCCACCTCCACTTCATACAGTAATATTTGTGGAACCCTTTTACTTACACAGCTAAAGTTACCATGCGGTGTTGTTGTATCTCTTGGACATCATATTTGAGTTGTTGTTGTAGTAGTACTAGTAGTAACATTAGTATTTGTAGTAAAGCAGTGTGCTGGCAGAACTATTAGCAAGCTGGGCAACATTTTGTCCAACCTTACATCTTGAGTTCAAATTCCGCCAAGGTCGACTTTGCATTTCATCCTTTCAGGGTCGATAAAATAAGTACTAGTTAAGTATTGAGGTCAATGTAATAAACTTACTCCCCCACCCAAATTTCTGGCCTTGTGCCAAATTGCGAAACTGATATTAATTCGCAAATCAAAGTGATGAGCTAGCAGAATCGTTAGCACAATGGGCAAAATGCTTAGTGGAATTTCATCAGTCCTTACATTCTGGGTTCCATTTCTGCCATGACTGACTTTGCCTTTCATCCTTTCAGGGTCGATAAAATACGTACCAGTTAAACACTGGGGTCAATGAAATTGACTTATCACTGCGCCCAAAACTGCTGGCCTTGTGTCCAAATTTGAAACTAATATTAGTAGTACTAATAATAATAGTAGAAGTAGTAGTAGCAGCAATAGCCGTTGTGGTAGGAGTAATGGTGATGATGGTGGTGGTAATTGTGATGGCGGTGGTGGTAGTGGTGGTGGTGGTGGTGGTGGTGGTGGTAATAGGAACAGTAGTAGTAAAAGAGGTGGTGGTAAGGAGGAAAAAGATGAGGATGAGTGATAATTATTCCGGTTGTTTTTGTTGTTTTTCTGTTGTTGATAATGGTGTTAGCAGTGTTAACGGTGAGGTTGTTATTGAGTGCTTTTTCTTACGTAAACAATAATGTAAAGTACCATATGTGTGTGTGTGTGTGTGTGTGTGTGTGTGCATGCTTAAGCATCATCATCCTCATCATTATCAGGTGTGCCTGTGTGGTAAAAAGCTTGCTTCCCAACCATATGGTTCCAGGTTCAGTCTCACTGCATGGCAACTTTGGCAAATGTTTTCTTCTATAGCTTCTGGTCAACCGAAGCCTTGTGAGTGGATTTGGTAGACAGAAACTGAAGGAAGCCCATTGTAAGGCATTTCAATTGTTGGACCTCATGTTGTTGTTACTTTAGTATGGTTATGCATGTGAGAGTATTTTCCAATTGATGCTAAACAGAGAATTTTGGGGTTTTAATGCTCATATATGTTTGGATATATTTTTCCTGTTTAAGTTGTGAAAAGGATACATGTGTTGGTTGTATTATGTCTTGAACTGCTTTGCTGTATATCTGGTTTGCTGTACATATAAAGTATGTAAGATATAATAATAGTTGGTGTCTTTTGCATAGTTACCATTGCACTATATATGATATTCTTTGAGAGACAGGTTTCTCCTAATGGACAGGATAAAGGTGTTCTACATTTACAATTGTTATTATGTGTGTAATTTAGGTTTTCTCATTAAGGCAATTTTTGGTGGCTGTAATTGACAAACCCGCATACACTCACGTGTGTGTGTATGTGTGTGCGTGTGTGTATTATGTGACAAAGGAATAAACAACTACCTTATGAACTTCATTAGCTTACAGATGCATCTTATAGCAGAAACAGCTGTAAGCTAATGAAGTTCATAAGGTAATTATTTATTCCTTTGTAATCTTATTTTCTTATTACTTGATTATACTCAATTAATGCTTCATTCTGAAGCATATGTATATTGAGTTCTACGTTAGGTTATTAGTCTCTTTATGCCTAGACATATATAAATAATAAGGGTGATAAATTGGATATTAATTCAATTGACACCAATTTAAAACCAGTGGGCTAGCATAAAGAAAAATCTTAAGAATTCAGAAAAATTATATTACATACATGTGAGAAGGGATGACCACTAAGTGGACATCCTTTAGGCGAGAAATCGGCCATCAATGGTCACGCTGAATTTCCCTAGAGAACATTCTTTTCTTTTGTGGTTTGACCGTTGATGGTCGATTTCTAGCGTAAATGATGTTCAATTAGTGGTCATCCCTTCTCACATGTATATATATATATATATATATATATTTATTTATATTTACAGACACACAACAAGCATTTTCATCTACCAAATGTTCTCACGGGGTTTTTGTCAGCCCAGGTCTAAAATAAAAGACACAAGAAGATGCCAAGGTGCTATACTGTGGAACTAAATCCAAAAGCATGTGGTTAGGGAAGTGAACTTCTTGATCACACAACCTTGCTTGCACCAATATGAACATACACTCATATATACACACACAGACACATACATAATACATACATATACACACACATGCATACATAATACATACATATAACACATACATACATACTTACATAAATAAATACATACATAAATACATACATACATACATACACACATACATACATATGTACATGCATACATACACACATACATACATACATACACACATACATACATACATACATACATACATACATACATACATACATACATACATACGTACATGCATACATACATAGTGAAGATCTGTTTGTCGGTCACCTTTATTACAATAGTATTTAAATATAATACATTTTTTTTACATTTTTTGATCTGATAATAATGAATAAAGATCTAAATTGTGAGCCAATTTCCAGTTGCAGGAGAACATGATCAGACAGAGGATTTGTAGATGACTACATATTTATATTAGGCGCAAAAGAGATATGAAGATAACACAAGAGAACTGCAGTACTTTGTCTAGGTTCTTTTGTGGAATTCAGATCAACTATATATATATATAAGTCTAGAAATGGATCCAAGGTTCTGTTTTAACGAAAAAATCATTTCAGTTTGAAGTTAAAACTGTATGATTAGAAAAGCTAAAAGAGCAGGTTTTCTAATACAAAATCAAATATAATATATGACTGAAATTTATTTGGTCTTTAGTGAAAAATCTACCAATAATTGGAACCAGAATGTTGTCTCTTAGTTCTATTAAAAACTTAGTATCTGTTTTTTGCAATTATTTGTTTGTAAAATAAAGAACAATGCATAGAAATAGTTAACTGTGCATAATGATAGCACAATGTCAAGATTTGGTTGCAGAAAATCTACTTTTGTTTTTTTAGGTTTTGTAATGATTCAAAGAATCCAGGTATCCCTTGGTCACTCTAGGTCATCTGATTTCCTTTATATTATTTAATGATTGTTTACCCATGCTGGAAAATGCTGGACAAGTCTGTCATACAGCCTATCACCATACTACTGTATTCCCCCAAATCGCACTATTTCTTTCCATATTTTCCATGATCTGTATATGCTATGGTGCTATTAGTATATACTTTTTCATCCAGCAGTTATTGTCCATGCCTCTTCTAACACATATCAGCTGTGTCCTTTAATACCCATTTACTAATTACATTTTTAAATCAAACTCTACCTTTCAAGCTCTCATATATTTGCAACATCATTATGCAGCCATTCTATGCAGTCTCACTAACCAGTATCACCATACTGTGTCACTGTGCAGGCACATGTTTTAACTTTTCAATGCAACCTCATTCCCGATCTTCATTATACAATCGACCATGTGTTGGCCACTCAAACCATTCTTTTAGCTTCAATGTCCAAGATTATTGTTCACAAATGCATTCTTCAAAAATATATTATGCCTTTAATAACTATTTCTGCAGTAGAAATGCTGTAGGCATTATGTTGGATATGCAATATAAATAGTAAAGCTATAGCGTACATACCTTATATATACAATAACAATATACATAAATACAATAGATGTACGATAAGAATACAATACAAATGCAGTATAATACAATATACCCACACCGTAAATACAGAAGGCATATAGTAGACATGCAGAAGACATATCATAGACATACAGTAGCCATACAGTGGTCATATAATAGAAATACAATGGATACATACATAACAGAGCTTCCATAGATTTACAGCAGACATACGATAGACATACAGTAGAAAAACAGTTTAAATACAATAGAAATACGCTTGATGCATAGTAGAAATCATCATCATCATCATCATCGTTTAACGTCCGCTTTCCATGCTAGCATGGATTGGAAGATTTGACTGAGGACTGGTGAAACCGGATGGCAACACCAGGCTCCAATCTAATTTGGCAGAGTTTCTACAGCTGGATGCCCTTCCTAACGCCAACCACTCAGAGAGTGTAGTGGGTGCTTTTACGTGTCACCCGTAGAAATATAGCAGAAATATTTCTACTAGATATGTAGTAGATGTACAGCAGGACTACATTGGACAGACACTGGAGACAATATTGTTATCAGAAATTATTTTGTTAATTTTGCACGCAGTTTAATAAAATATTTGTTCAAAAATTAGCTTCTTTGAAATAATTTCTGTGATTCTCAAACCACCATTCTCATTCACCTATGGTGTGAGCTGTCTTGCCTGGTTTGAGGAAATCAGAGTTTTTTAACATATGGTGTCTTTGAACTTTCCCCTGACCCTTTCCTGCAGCTTGTGTGCTCAAAAACAAAACATATACATTAAGTGACATTGGTAATTTTACATTATTAGACTGGCTTATAATTCAAAATTTAATTTTGTTTTACTTGTGTAGCACTGTTACTTATCAGTAGATAGACTCTACACTATTTGACTAACAATTCCAATTCATTTTGAGGTGATTTGAATACGCAATGCCAATGAGCTGAAATAATGGTGTAATATCAATATTGATCATCTTTGGTGAAATATCGATATCCATCACCTGATCTGAGCTATTCAGTGTTTATTAACACCTGGCATCTTTAAGGGACTTTGCCCTGATGCAATTCTGCCACTAATTACCATATAAACCAAACATGCATTAAATATGTGACTTTGGTAATCTTCCTATCTATATGTGTGTGTATATATATATATATATATATATATATATATAGATCAGGTTCAATTTCCTTCACCAATTCGGTCACTGGGTCACCCAGTTGTTCAGTATTGATCTTTCTTATCACCAGAAGGAAGCTATGTTGACCCACTAATGACTATGTGGAGAATGATATATATTTATATTTGGGTTATCAGATAAATTCACTTTTTGTTT
Organism: Octopus bimaculoides; assembly: GCF_001194135.2. Classification (NCBI taxonomy): domain Eukaryota; kingdom Metazoa; phylum Mollusca; class Cephalopoda; order Octopoda; family Octopodidae; genus Octopus; species Octopus bimaculoides. The sequence continues at coordinate 39,884,037 of NC_068990.1, read as the reverse complement.
TTTTCTTTATTTCAATCCTCAAATGTTATTTGAATTAACAATGAAAGTATTTTTATCGTAGTATTTTGCTTTTGTAGGTCTACTCTTTCTCTACAATTTTGTTTCTTGCTCTCTGAAATTTAAATAAAATTCACCTCTTTTCAGATACATGACAATGGAGTTTCAAGTCGAAAAAAACAAAACAACTGAATTTATCAGACAACCCTAGACGTATACATACATGTGTGTGTGTGTGTGTGTGAGGGAGGGAATATTGAAGCTGAAGTAACACTCAACCACTTGACACATATAGTTGAAGTTGTATTTACTGAGTAATAGGTTGACTTAGTTTCCCATGTTACTTAAAGTTTCGTGGACATGAAAGAACATTCACCTCTTCAGACTGAAAAATAGAGAAAAGACAAAATGGTTTCTTCTTATTTGTATAAGTACTACGACTTTCTTGGGGCACAACTCACAGATGAAGAATAAGCATTTTTTATGAAAAGACAACTGCTTCTATACTCATTGACAAGTATCGAAGAACCATTAAAGAAGCTCTATTGACATGGTTCATCAAGAAAATGAAAAGCATCATCAAATGTATACACTGAGAAGGATACTTCTTTGTCTGATAGAATGTCCATAGATAAAGACAGCTTCAGATCATCAAAACGTCATTTCCAGATCAAAGACCTTGAAAATGTTGAAGTGGACTTGATGAACATCAGCAAAAATATAAAGTTCCAGCATCACCCTAACTCTTTTAATTACACTTTAAACAATTACACGACATGCTTTAAATGACCATGCAATGCTCACACTCTCACTTATAAAACAAGGAACATTTAAGAAACAAACATATCCTCATACAAGAGACTCCTTTCAAATACCATCATCAAACCATACAATAAAATAAAACTAGCGTCTCCACATAATGACATAAACACTGAAGGAGTTAGTCACATCATCTATGTTAAAAAATCATGTGGATCATCTCACCATGCAACAAACCTGACTTCCTCTCTAACCCTAAATGTAGGCTAATCACTTTGTCTAAGAACAAGATAGGCATTGTAAGGAAATGTATTCTCAATGCTATCAACCCTGTTATAAGAAGGGCTACAGGGGTAGACACAAAGAGATTGCATGACCACTGTGGTGTCAAATTATTTATTGTATCAAAAAGAAGTAGCCAGCAAATTCATTCAGTTTCATATTCTATTCTACAATTTAGAAACCTCTCTCCTTGAAGACCTGACACTTTGCTAAGCAATATTCCAAAATTGGTGACCTCGACATAAGAATCATTATGAATGCTGTAACCCACTATTTGATATATCTATTGGGAGGTATTATGGTCATCATCAAAATGTCCACCCTGAAAACATACAACCTTACACCCACAGTCCAACTCTATACAATAATGATGGCTTGGCCATATTATAGATAAATTCAGGAAGAATCTTAATAACATCTTTAAAGAGTTTAGCTTGTCCATAACTATCACCACCAACTTAACAAGTATCAATTTATTGAATGTTACCTTAAACCTTGAACTGGACAAGTACTTTTCCAACAGAAAAACCGTGGATATTGTCTACATTCTTAAGCATTCTAACCACCCTCCAGCCATAATCAGAAATCTGATCTCAGGTATCAGCATTATACACTGTAACAGCAGCAAATATGCATTCACAGAATCTCCACCCAACCCCCAACCTACAACTTTTGGGACCCTATCAACTGTCCACTGGGAGAACTCCATTTTGACTTAGCCAGATTAAGTCAAAAAGTTTTTTTGTATTCTTCCTTTCTATTTGAAGAATTTAAATGTAGTTATAAAAATATGTCCTTCTGTTGAAATGTAATTTCAGTAAATTTCTATATCTTTGTGCAGCTGAGGATTGCTCTGCATTTTACATTTGATGTAATGTTCACATTGCTTAAATAAATGGAATTGCATGAAACGATCGTACTGCATTAACTTTAGATATCCTTGTTGCTTATTTTGATATATATATATATATATATATATATATACACATACAAATGTATGCATAAATATATATGTTTGTGTGTATGTGTGTATATATATATATATATATATATATGTATGTATGTATGTATCATCATCATCATCGTTTAACGTCCGCTTTCCATGCTAGCATGGGTTGGACGATTTGACTGAGGACTGGTGAAACCAGATGGTTACAACAGGCTCCAATCTGATTTGGCAGTTTCTACGGCTGGATGCCCTTCCTAACGCCAACCACTCAGAGAGTGTAGTGGGTGCTTTTACGTGTCACCTGTACGAAGGCCAGTCAGGCGGTACTGGCAACGGCCACACTCAAAATGGTGTATATGTATACCTTTGTCTAGACATCATGTTATTTTCTCATTACGAGAAATTTTCTCCAGTGAAGATCATGTCTAGCAATGGGAAAATGTTACCACGCTTGGAAACTGAAAATCTGACTCAACAAATTTCATCTGACCCATGCAAGCGGAGAAATGGGGACGTTAAAGGATGATGATGATGATAAACCAGTGTAAGTTAAAATTTGTCAATACATACACACACACACGCACCCACGCACACAAACACACACACGCACACACACACACACATACACACACACACACACACACACACACACAAACAGAGAGAAGGTGTGTGTCTGAATGTTTACCTATTTTTAATTCAAACATTTACATGAGAGTACATGTATAAAATAATAAAGAATATATATGAATACATACATACACACAAACATTCATATATGCGTGTGTTTATATGTATCTGTGTGTTTGCATGTATATATGCATGTGTGTGTATGTATATTTGAATACATATGCATGCGTATATATTCTTAAAATTTATATACATACATATATGTATGCAGATATATATATGTGTGTAGGTATGTATATATATATATATATATATATATATATATATATATATATATATATATATATATATATATATATATATATATATATATATATATATATATATGCAAATGTATATATATATATATATATAATCATCCGAACATGGCCGATGCCGTTGCTGTAAAAAGCACTCACTACACCCTCAGAGTGGTTGGCATTAGGAAGGGCATCCAGCTGTAGAAACACTGCCAGATCAGATTGGGGCCTGGTGCAGCCTCCTGGCTTCCCAGACCCCAGTCGTACCGTCCAACCCATACCACCATGAAAAGCAGACGTTAAATGATGATGATGACATACATATATGTGTGTGCGTGTGTGTGCGAATGTACATATATGTATATATAACGATTTCACTTCAATATAGTGATACTAATAACGAGTTGTAACAACTACACACACATACACACACACACGCGCACACACACATAAACAAGCACACACACACACACACAAACAAGCACACAAATATATATATGTATAAATTTCTATACCCAGCTGTTTTTGCAAGCTTATTTGTTTATATATGCATATATCATGCATAATTTTGAATTAAAAACTGGGCAAATATTTATACACACATATGTAGTATACACGCGCATATGCACTATCAAGCACTCTCGTACACTCATAAACATACATGTGAGTATGTGTGAATATATGTTATGACACAAAGGGTAAGAATGAGAAACAGAGAACTGAATACATGTTTTAATGTTCTACCATACACACACACACATGTGCAGACACACACACACACACACACTCACACACACGCATATATGCGCGCACGCACACACACACACACACGTACATCAAATAAGCTGATATCTTCATTAATTCTTCATCTGAGCTTCATGTATCCTATTTTTGAATGAAAGTTAAGAATTATGTATGTATGTGTGTATGTATGTAAGTATGTACGTATATATACATATATATACACATATATGTGTGCGTGGGTATGTGTTAATATACATATGTATATATTCATATGTATCCATATTTAGGTACATACATATGTATATACACAAATATATATATATATGTATATATATATATATATATATATATATATGTGTGTGTGTGTGTGTGTGTGTGTGTGTGTGTGTGTGTGTGTGTGTGTATGTATATATATGGAAGCACATACATTCACACTTACACACATACACACATACCCACGCACAAACATAAATTGGTCGTTTCAGTTGCTATTAAGTAAGTGATGCTAGAATTTAATAGGTGTAGAATAAAATTCTCTCCAGTCAACCATTTTATAGTTTCCAGTTATTAGTCGGTTCCTCATAATTTACCATTTGTCTTTGAATCAAAGCAAGACAAAAGAGATTCTTATTGAATAAAACATATGTTAATTGCAATATTGTTCATTTGTAGAGAATGCGAAACAAAAAAAAAGAGATATGTATGTGTGTGCGTGCGGGTGTGTGTGTGTGTGTGTGTGCACATGCGTGTGTGCGTGCTTGTGCGTATATATATATGTGTGTGTACGTGTGTGTGTCTGTATAAATGCATACATATATATATATATATATATATATATATATATATATATATATATATATATATATATATATATATATATATATATATATA
>NC_068990.1:39879081-39879303 GCF_001194135.2 Octopus bimaculoides | reverse complement strand
TACATATATATATATATTTACGTATGGAATAGTATGTGAATGTGTGTATAATTATGTATGAATAGATATATATCTATATCTATCTAGCTTCCCGCTTCACACATGTGTATATATGTGTGTGTTTGAGAGTATGTATACATATATACATATATATGTGTGTGTGTGTGTGCGTGTATGTGTGTATGTATATGTATGTATATATATATATATATATATATATAT
>NC_068990.1:39877727-39878235 GCF_001194135.2 Octopus bimaculoides | reverse complement strand
ATATATATATATATAGATGTATACATATATATGTATATATGAATATAAATATATATATACATATATATATGTACACACAGGTATATATACATATATACACATGAGTATGCACACACACACCCATACACACATGCATATACATGCATGTATATATCAAAGTGTGATAAAGAGAAACAAAGAAACAAAAAGAGAGTATGAAGGAAAGAAAGAGAGAGAGAGAGAAAGAGAGAGAGGAGAGAGAGAGAGAGACAAACAGAGTGAGAGAGAGAGAGAGAAAAGAAGAGAGAAAGCAAGTAATGGTAAACAAGTTAATGCTGTTGCTGCTTATGATGATGATGTTGATGACAAGAAAGAAGGAAAAAATGGAAAGATATTTGAGTGGGAAGACAAGGGCAGTGGGTGGTGGGTGAGGTGGTCAAGGAAATAATAACAAATAAAGCAACCATAGTAAATCTAGAAAAGTAATATTTGATTATGTCACCCACCCTATCTCTCTCTCTCTCTCTCT
>NC_068990.1:39875363-39876760 GCF_001194135.2 Octopus bimaculoides | reverse complement strand
ATGTATATATATATATATATATTATAATGCATACACACAACATACACACAAACATATTGAGTCATTCCAGAAATAATGTAGATTTTTTTCAGTTGCATGAACTAAAAGTTTGAGGGAAACAAGATAAACTCTGTGCATCAACTTGCTATAAAATCAGGTAGTAAGTTTACCATTTACTTATTCTTAGTGCACGTTTTGAAGAGTGCAGTTCAATTTTAACAGTTATTTTTTCAAAGCTATTATGGAAGTGACAAAGGAGCATATTTGGCATATTTTGCTTTATGAGTTCAATAAAGGCAACAACGCAATGGAAATTATGAGGAATATTAATATGGGAATTGGACAATAAGTGTAAGCCAGTGTAAACGATGGTTCCAGAAATTCTGAGCCGGAAATTACAGCCTAGAAGACTACCCTCATCTTGGAAGATCTGTAGAGCTCGACTAGGACATCCTGCAAAACCTGTTGCGTAACTGTTGAGGAACTAGAAGAAAGGCTTGGATTTGGTCATTCAGTCAGTCATTCAGTTCAATGCTAGAAGGAAGACAACCAACTTTGGTTTCGAAATGAAAGGTGTTCTTCTATCAGGATAATGTTTGGCCATATACAGCAAGGATGACATTCGAAATGAGGAAGCAGTTTGAATGGGAAATGATGCCCCACCCACCAAATTTGCTGGACATTGCCTCAACTGATTATCCTTTATTCCGCAGTCTTCAAAATTATTTGGATGGAAAGAATATGAATTCTGTAGATAACGTTAGAAGAGTATTAGAGGAGCATTCTTCATCACAGACAAGTGACTTTTGGAAGAGGGGCCTTGCAAAGTCTATCAGATAGATAGAAGAGCATTGTAGAAAATGAAGGAGAGTATATTTTAGAGAAAAAAAAAGAACGATATTAATCTTAGATTTGAAAAAGAAAAGAAATACAAAAACCTCATTATTTGTGTGGTGACCCAATATCTTGTGTGTGCATGTATAGCGGTGTATATGAACACACTTTTGGTTAAATGGAAATATACTTAGTGTGCACCTATAGAGGTTGGTATGTAGGGTGCTACACCCACATAAAGATAAATTTTCCATAAGAGCTCTGTACATTCTTTTATTCTTTTGTTTCAGTCATTTGACTGTGACCATGCTGGGGCATCGCCTTTAATCGAACACATTGACACCAGGGATTATTCTTTGTAAGCCTAGTACTTATTCTATCAGTCACTTTTGCCGAACTGCTAAGTTAAGGGGTTATAAACATACCAACATCGGTTGTCAAGCAATAGGGTGCGGGGAACAAATACAGACACACAAACACACACACACACACACACACACACACACACGCGCACACACACACATACATATATAGATATAGATATGGAAATACAAATGTATATA
>NC_068990.1:39871977-39874838 GCF_001194135.2 Octopus bimaculoides | reverse complement strand
GGATATATAAATATAATTATACATTCATATTTATTTATATATATATATATATATATATATATACATATACATATATGCACACAAAACTACATAGATAAATAGACAGATATAAACTGATAGATAAACAAATGGATAGATACCTAGATACATGCACATAAGTGTGTGTGTGTATGTGCGTACGTGTGCATGTGTGTGCGCGTGTATGTGTACTTGTCTTTGTGCGTGCATGTGTGTGTTTTTCTCTTTATGTGTGTGCATGTGTGTGGTTGTGTGTCTGTGTGTGTCTGTGTATGTCACAATCAACACTGAAATCTTCCTTAATAACAGTTTAGATTTCATGATTCTGTTTGTGTGTTTGTGTTGCCACTATTGATTTCTTCTATATCCTATATTTTTTCACTCCCTTTCTCTTCCTCAACAAAGCTGATTGCCTGTCAACTTACTTCCCTTCTTGTGGAACTCTTCATTAAATGGGAGACACTTATTGATTGATAAGCAGCAAATCCATTATATAAATTTTGCTTTCATATATATATATATATGTGTGTGTGTGCATGCATGTGTGTGTGAGTGTGTGTATATATATATATATATATATATATATATATATATATATATATATATATACATGTACACAAAAATAGTATATGTATAAATATATATGTATATATGTTTGTAAGCATTTTAATGTGTGGAAATTTTGTGTACTATATACATACATACATGCATACATATATATATGTGTGTGTGTGTGTGTGTATACACATATATATTCATATATACATACATGCACACACATATGCACGCACACACACACAAACACACACACACATACCCACACACATATATATGTATAGAAAGAGAGAGAGAGAGATACATACATACATACTGAAATACATGTATAAGTATATATATTTATACATATGTGTGTATGTACGTGTGTGTGTATATATATTTCAAACTTGCTTTTATATGTTTGTGTGCAGTCATCTGTATATACACATACATTATATCCAAATTTCTTAAATGAAAGCTACTTGTGTTTTTGTGTATGAACCAACATTACAAAATGATTTACCTATCTGTTATATTGGTTCTGTCTTAAAATAGCTGATCAGTCGTCAGAAGAGAATCTTCTAAGAAAAGTGCCTTTGTTTCAATGTTTTCTCTGTTATATTAAAGATGAATATAATCCATAATCTCTGTATATCTCTCTTATCCTTTGTGTATGTCTGTCTGTTTGTCTCTCTCACACAGTATAGCTGGTGCCATCACTTAGTCTGAGTTAGAATGTCTATGTATTTACATTCATATATTACAAATAAACTGACATATATGGTATATATGTATGTGTGGGTGTCTGTGTGTGTGTGTGTGTGTGTGTGTGTGTATACATCATTTAATACACACAGTATTTAAAAACAGTTTCATGCTGTGGAGACACAACAATTTGGTAGATTGTATATCATGCCTTATGTCTCCAAGCAATTCTTCAGGCTCAAATACACATGGCTGGTCTTGTTTAAAAAATTGAGAAAGGATGCTGGTCTATGAGAAAACATAGGAAAAGATGAGAGGAACAGGAATGCAAAAAATAGAAATCAAAAAGGTGGAACAAAAAAACAAATGGTAAATGAAAATGAAATAAAAATGAAAGGAAAGAAAACCAAGTATTGTGTCACCTTTGGCCATCAAAATTACAATTAGTATAGCAGGTGTTGAATAATTTAATGGGAAGGAGACTAATCTCTATGAGACAGCATGTCTAAACTGGAGAGAGTGATGTCCTCCAGTTTAACAAAAGAAATTTGACCTTGTGCTTGCATTTGTGAAAAATTTCAGGTCTGGAATTAAGCAATGTGTTGGAACTGTTGGATCCAAAAGTAATGTAACATTTTTCAGCTGCACATGGTTTACATCTCTTTGATCAATTTTACATATGGTGTGGATTCCTCTATGCTGCTCCACCTGATTGTATGTGGTGTGCAGTTGAACTTGACATCCTAAAACGACTGTCAAACTGGTGGATACCATCTCTGGGTTAAGTACGCTGTCTCACAGACTTTGGCCTCCTCCTAGTTGAATTATTCTACATCAGCTATACTAATTATTATTTTGATGGACAAAAGGGATGCAACTCTTGGTTTTCTTTCCTTTCATCTTTTTTTTTTATTTGCCTTTAGTTTTCTCATTCAATCTTTTCTCATTCCACCTTTTGCATTCACCTCCCACCTTTTCCCATGTTTTCTCATAGATCAGTATCCTTTCTCAGTTTTTTAAATAAGACCAGCCATGTGTATTTGAGCCTGAAGGATTGCTTAAAGGCATGATAAATAATCTGCTGAATTACTGTGTTAAAACTTGGAAAAACCATCACTGCAGAAACATATTGCCATGAAATTGCCAAAATGAATGAAAAACTACTCCTCCTCCATCCCACACTGGACAAAAGAAGAGGGCCAATCATTCTTCATGACAATGCTTGACCACACATTTCATTAATGATGTTTCAGAAGTTGAGGGAACTTGGCTACGAGGTTCTTCCCCACTCAGCTTATTCCCCAGGCCTTTCTCCTGCTGACTACCACTTTTTCAAGCACCTTGATGGTTTCCTGCAAGAGAAGGAGTTCAAAAATCAAACCAATGCTGAAAGTGCATTCAAAGAGTCCATCTCCTCCAGAACTCCAGATTTTTAAGTTACCAGAATAAACAAACTTGTTGGCAAAAATGTGTTGATTGCAATGGCACTTACTTTGATGAATAAAACTTCCGCATTGTTGAAATATATTGTGATGAATTTCCTGTTTCAAAACGTTGCTTACTTTTTACTCAACCTGATATATATATATTATATATATATA
>NC_068990.1:39868278-39871139 GCF_001194135.2 Octopus bimaculoides | reverse complement strand
GAGCGTGGCCGTTGCCAGTACCGCCTGACTGGCTCCTGTAGGATTTTCGAGCGAGATCGTTGCCAGTGCCCCTGGACTGGCTTGTGCGGGTGGCACATAAAAGACACCATTTCGAGCATGGCCGTTTTCGTGCGGGTGACACGTAAAAGCACCCACTACACTCTCTGAGTGGTTGGCGTTAGGAAGGGCATCCAGCTGTAGAAACTCTGCCAAATCAGACTGGAGCCTGGTGTTGCCATCCGGTTTCACCAGTCCTCAGTCAAATCGTCCAACCCATGCTAGCATAGAAAGCGGACGTTAAACGATGATGATGATGATGATGATATATGTGTGTCTCAATAGGAAGATTTGACAACTGCTTCTAGTTGTTGGTAACTTAGTGTTAAAATATGTAATGCTGTGACAATGAAATATCCAGTTAGGAAATACATGAGTAATCCATCTTTGTAATTTATTTATAAATATGTTAAAATATATTGTGCCTTCAATGTATGAATATAAGTTGTGTCTATGTATGTTGAACTAGATTATGTGTAGTATCTTGTAATCATGGTTATTGTCTTAAGTTTTGTGATTTATATAGCTTCTTACTGTCATAAGTTTCAAGATGTGCTGCATGCATTCTACATTGTCTCATGTTTTGAAACTTGTCACATGCATTTTACATTGTCTTAAGTTTTAAGATTTGTGACATAGGTCTCCATTATTTTAACTTTTATATCATCTCGATTTTAAAGGTAGTTACAAGTTGGAGTTTACTGTCTCACCAATTTGAACAAATAACTGTCAAGATGGAACCTCATTCTCTCACTGGTATCACTGGTACCATTAACGGGTGAGTGTGGAAGAAGAGGAGAAGGAGGAGGAAGAAAATATATGTATCACCACTGTCCTCACCATCCACTCCACCAAATTACAATCCCTAGCTACTGTACTTTAACACTCAAAAACGTCACTGGAAGAAACTATAATACACATAACTTCCTGGTTTTTCAACAGCACAGATAACAAAACAAGAGGAGTGATAGTTTTCATTTAGAAAGCCTGTATTTCTAATGTAGTATCATTCCCTGTTAGTTTACAAATGTCTTTCGTAACAAATTTGATGGAAATCACTCCTATTGTAAAAGGTATCTCTGCTCTGATTTGAGTATAATATGGAATCTGTTCACTGATCAAATACTGGTATTGTATTTTTCTTTTTTCTTTTGCTGAATTATTGTTGCATGAATATTGTGAGAGATAATAAAAATCTTTTACTTACATAAAGGTGTTTTCAATGCCATTAATCATGAAATACAGTTATCTTGTTTACAAAGTTTATTTTGATGTATAAAATGTTTATTTTTATGAGAAGTATTTAAACGTATTCTGTGTAGGTCTGTAATGTTTACAAAGGATATAGTAGTACTTCTTGCTTTGTATTGTTATGTTTATTATTCCTGTAAAATGTATTCTTCTTTATTGTTAAATGTCATTGCATGGTGGATGTTTTTGAGAGTATTTTGAAGATTCTGTAAGACATTTTAGCTTTGTAGGGATTTTAAGACCTAATTTGTTCAGAGTTGTAGCTTCCATATGCTTGTGATGGCAGAATTAACATATGCTAAAACAAATATTTCTATGTCAAAAATTTGTTCACTGGCATTCTAGCCGTGATCATCTCATCAGTATTATTTTCATTATTTATTTATCCTGTTTATCTAACCATTGTGAAGACTGTAGAGTAAAACCTGAGGAAGACTTAGATGCAATTCTCAGCAGGTGGAGCAACCATATAGAAGTTTTCTTGTTGGCTAATGGATTTATGATTGAAGTAGGCACTAACTAGTGCTAGATTAAATTAATATCTCTGTGAGTGATAATAGATGCAATGCTTAATATTTATTAAACAGGATAATAAGCTATGCCCATGAACCCTATCAAGGCCTCTACAACAGGTTGGAGGAAGAGATAAACTTGATCTGAATATATGCTATGTGGTGAAGTCTCATAAGAGGTGCTAAAAGGTGGTGACATTAAACTGAGCAGCTGGTAGTTTCTGCCTACAAAATTCCACTCACAAGACTTTGGTTGATTTAGTCCTTGGTGCTAGAGTAGAAAGCACTTGGCTAAAATTTTGTATAGCTGGACTATGTAGTTGTGATGCAAACAACTTAACTAGTCAGTAGTTAACATGCCGTCACCCAGCACTGTCTTAACAACATTATTGACCACTGGGCAAGAAATGAAGGGAGAACAATAGTGTTTATTGATAGTGAGTCACAGTATCATAGATGACCATTGGGCCATTAAACCTGCAAGATCCTAGGGCAGTTGCCTTGTATGCCCAGAGGCAGTTAATATGACACATCCCATATTCTTCAAAAGTAGATGTTTGGCAAATCTGAAGTGAAGGAAAAAAGAACAAGAGGGTCATATATGAGAAATTAAATTTAAATAACTAATTGTTGTATGTAGAATATGAAGAACGCTGACTTCTTAATCATGTTTCTTTTTATTTTACCAGTGTGCAGAATCCATTGTTATTTTAATGTTTTCGATATATCTTATATGCAATTACTGTGTTGACGTTATAGTGTATATCTTGGTTTTAAAATACATTGTCCCTGCATGTCGAAAGAGGTAACTTGAAGGGTTGATGACAGGGAAAGAATGGCAGCATGGAATAACAGATGTAAAACCATGATGATAATATATTTTATTTGTAGGTTATCATACAATGATTAGATTGATATCTTATATATCGTTTTGTAAAGTTCAGTTTGACGATGTGTTCCATGTACATTTAAATGAATAAATGTGTAACATATGATGTAGAAATGTAACAGGTTGTGGAAGTTTACTGATGACAAATTTTT
>NC_068990.1:39860021-39862813 GCF_001194135.2 Octopus bimaculoides | reverse complement strand
ACACACACATACATACATACATACATACACGCATACATACATGCACATGTATGTGTACATGCATACATACATACATACATACATACATACATGCATGTATGCATACATACATACACATGTATGTGTACATGCATACATACATACTTACATACACATGTATGCATACATACATACATACATACACACATACATAATGCATGTATGCATACATACATACACATGTATGTGTACATGCATACATACATACACATGTATGCCTACATACATACATACATACACGCATACATACATACAAACATAGATACATGCATGCATGCATACATACAAACATACATACATACATACATACATACATAAACAATGAATGAATGAACAAACAAAAGAAGACACTCAACAAATTTGGCATGAGTTATATATATATTTTTAGAAACATTTTGACACCATGCCACATGTCTTAAAATTTCATGGATGCTTAGGACACAATCAACTCATCAGATGATCAGACACAGAGTGGAGGATTTGAGAGAAATACAAGAAGGCTTCTGGATGTTTAGACCTATACTGGTAAACTCTGGTCACATGGTATTAATGCTGTCCAAATGACACTAACTGTTTTTATTATTATTAGGTCCACATGTTCAGACAGGATGTTGGCAGGATACTGGTGCCATTTTGGTGACAGGTTGCTGCACAGTATACTCACTGTTGTACAGGACATGGTGAGGTGTGCTGTTGGCACGAGTCAGCATTTTAGTCATCATTTAATGGAATATGAATACATTTGCAGCAGCAGTCTTTATATGGAAAAATCCAAATTTAATGACTTTAGGTGAAGTTGCGTGACCAACATGGGTGGAATGTAGTCAACATGAGTAGCAAGGATTATATACCCTACCCTTGTGTATCGGTCTGCTAGTGTCCAAAGCCTTGAAGTACATAAACAGGGAGTACCTTTGGTGGCATCAATAAGATAGTTCATTCTCCCTGTTAACTGATACTGTGGGTTTGTGGAGTGTCTGTAGCCTGGCAAGGATACACCATTTGATGATGGTGAAGCCATTTCAATGGTCATGGAGTTTCCAGATGAAGTAGGACAGGGAGATGGAGCTTTCTCTATCCATGAATTTAAAGGTGTGCATTATCAACATCATCGACGTCATTGTTATCATCAAATTTTTGGCTGTCATGCTTGTGAAGTGTCTTGTGATGTTATGCAATGGTTTAACATTGGCTTTCTAGATGCCAGCCTTTGAGAGGCAGAATCCTCCCAATTGGTAGGATTTCAGCAGTTACAGTCTAGGAGTATAGGTTAGTGTGTATTTGTACCTATTGTAGCATACACATATACCCTACCCCATATATATGCATATATATATATATATATATATAAGAAATGACAGTAGAAAGAAATGTATAATGCAACGTGAGTGTGCATGAATTCCAAAGTCTAAAGGAGCTAAAAGGAAAACTGGGTATAAGAGAAATCAGGTGCAGTGTACACTCTTACTTACTGCTTGTGTTGTGCCTGTAATTCAAAGGGTCAGCCTTGTCACACTGTGTCACGCTGAATATCCCCGAGAACTACGTTAAGGGTACACGTATCTGTGGAGTGCTCAGCCACTTGCACGTTAATTTCACGAGTAGGCTGTCCCGTTGATCGGATCAACTGGAACCCTCGACATCGTAAGCGTCGGAGTGCCAACAACAACTTTTTACATTGCTCTGTGTACATGTTTGAGTACTCCTGCACTGGCACCTCAACAGAAGACTGACAAATTGGGCTGGTGAGTAGTTAACGTAAAAGTCCAAGCAAACTCAGTAGAGAATGTGTAAGCTTCTGAGGTCCTTTTATTCAACCTCTCAAGTATTAATGTCATGAAAAAACAGAAAGCCACATTCAGTACACTCTATAAAGTGGTTGGCAGTAGGAAAGGGATTTAGGTCAGAAACCAAGCCAAGTGACATGTACAAGCGCCAGTTTCTGAGAGCAGCAGCTCCAAATAAAATAAACTATTCTGGCCATAATGATCCATGCAACCCATGCTAGCATGGAAAGTAAATGTTAAAATGATGATGATGATGAGGAGGAGGACTGGTGGTGGTAGTGGTGGTCATGATGGTGGTGGAGGTGGTGTGGTGGTGGTGTTGATGCTGATGACGATGATGACAATGGCAATGATGATAACGATGATGATGGTGATGATGATGATGATGATGACGACGATGAGGACTGGTGGTGGTAGTGGTGGTCGTGATTGTGGTGGAGGTGGTGGTGGTAGTGGTGGTGTTGGTGATACTGACGACGATGGTGACAATGGCCATGATGATGATGATGATGATGATGATGATGGTGGTGGTGGCGAAAGTGGTGGTGATGATGATAATGATAATGACAATGGTGATGATGATGATGATGGCTATGGTGGTGGTGGTGGTGGTGGTGATATATATCTAAGTAAGCTAAGGGGATATAAAAGTGTTGCTCATATCCTTGTCAAGGAGATCACTTTAAAGATGTATGCTTTTTCAGAAACAATCCTCAACACGGCTCATATAATACTTCCAACACGAAACAGACAATGTTCTATGTTTTCTCTGAATTTTGTTGTTGTATTTTTTTTACATCTAATGTGTTGTACATTGTAAGTTTAGTGACTCTGCTTCGCACCGTTTTTTTTGAAATAACAAATTGTTCGAGGGAAATTGTGACAAGTTTTGTCTGATTCTGTCTACAATGCCTGTGATGACGATGATGATGATGGTGGTGGTGGTGGTGGTGGTGGCGGTGGTGG
>NC_068990.1:39858526-39859400 GCF_001194135.2 Octopus bimaculoides | reverse complement strand
GTGGTGATGGTAGTGGTACAGTGATGCTGATGGTGTTAGTGGCATCGGTGGTATTAGGTGTGTTGTTAGAGATGATAAAGATGATGATGATGATGTTGATGGTGATGACGACAACGACAACGACGACGATGATAGTGGTGGTGGTGATGACGATGATCCTGAAGATGATGATAACAGTGATGATGATGGTATTGGTAGTGTAGTGACCTTGGCAGTATCATAGTGTTGTTACTGTTGCTGTTGGTGGTGGTGATAATGATGATCTTATTGGTGATGGTACGGTGGTGTTGTTAGTATTCTTAGTGAGTGGTCATGGTCTTGCTTTTCTTGTGGTCATGGTGATGATGATGATAGTGGTGATGGTAGTGGTACAGTGATGCTGATGGTGTTAGTGGCATCGGTGGTATTAGGTGTGTTGTTAGAGATGATAAAGATGATGATGATGATCTTTCATTTTTTTTTTAGTTAATTATGATTGCTATACTTCTACAGGATACAAGTAAAATCCATGTTGCCTTTAGATTACGTACGGAAATGTGAATCTGTACCCCACCACCACCACCACCCCACAAAACACATAGGCACACTGTTGTGTTGTTTGATGCAACCACTGCGCAGCGAGTGCACAAACCAATCCTGCAAAGAAACCGTACAAAGCAATCAGTATAATACATCGTCAAAAGTTTACGACGTTATGGGCATAGCTGAATTCTTTAAGTCCTTAGAAAATCCCTGTCAAACATAATTCCTACCCACCTGACCACACTGTTTATATATTTACATACATACACGCACACACACACACACATGCTCACACACACATGCAGGCACACACACATATATATTCGGTTAATGATTTGCTATCTAATATATA
>NC_068990.1:39850980-39854417 GCF_001194135.2 Octopus bimaculoides | reverse complement strand
GCCCAATGTACGAAGGTCTTGCCTCACCACCTCAGCCCAGGTCTTCCTGGGCCTACCTCTTCCACGGGTTCCCTCAGCTGTTAGGGTGTGGCACTTTTTCACGCAGCTATCCTCATCCATTCTCACCACATGTCCATACCAGCGCAATCGTCTCTCTTGCACACCACAACTGATGCTTCTAATGTTCAGCTTTTCTCTCAAGATACTTACACTCTGACGGATATTCACATTGACATTACACATCCAACGGAGCATACTGGCTTCATTCCTTGCAAGCTTACGTATGTCCTCAGCAGTTACAGCCCATGTTTCACTGCCATATACACACACATATATATATATATATATATACACATATATAGAGTGGCTGTGTAGTAAGTAGCTTGCTTTCCAACCACATGGTTCTGGGTTCATTCCCACAGCGTGGCACCTTGGGCAAGTTTCTTTTACGATAGCCTCGGGTCAACCAAAGCCTTGTGAATGGATTTGGTAGACGAAAACTGAAATAAGTCCGTCGTATATATGTATATATACACGTATGTGTGTGTGTATATGTTTGTCCCCCACCATCGCTTGACAACCGATGCTGGTGTGTTTACATCCCCGTAACTTAGTGGTTCAGCAAAAGAGACCAATAGAATAAGAACTAGGCTTACAAAGAATAAATCCTGGGGTCGATTAGCTCGACTAAAGGTGGTGCTCCAGCATGGCCATAGTCAAATGACTGAAACAAGTAAAAAAGTAAAAAGTAGCCCCTGGACTGGCTCTTGTGCGGGTGGCACATAAAAGACACCATTTTGAGCGTGGCCGTTGCCAGTATCGCCTGACTGGCCTTTGTGCGGGTGACACGTAAAAGCACCTACTACACTCTCTGAGTGGTTGGTGTTAGGAAGGGCATCCAGCTGTAGAAACTCTGCCAAATTTAGATTGGAGCCTGGTGTTGCCATCCGGTTTCACCAGTCCTCAGTCAAATCGTCCAACCCATGCTAGCATGGAAAGCGGACGTTAAACGATGATGATGATGATGAACATATGGTTATATATAATATAACAAGGCAAATTTTAACCATTTCTCTGCTGACTGAAAAAAAAAAAATATGAACAACCTTAATCAATTTTCAAACCTTATTGGGTTCTCATCAGAGGCATCTACATCATTCTGACAGTCTCCAGAAAAACAAGCAGCCAAGCTATTTATATACTGAACAAATACAGCAGTTACTCTATGAAGGGGTCCTGAATTTGCATACTGAAAGTGTTTAATGCTATAAATTCCAGTGGCCCTGCCAACAGGGATCTTAGTCCACACTGTATCACGGTATGGTACATATATATATATATATACATTTGTTTGTATACATTTAAATATATATATGTGTTTCATAAAATCAAATTAAAATATATTTTCACCTACACACACATTATGTAAAAATTTACCCACCTGGTTATTATTGAGATGTTCTTTCTTGACAATTTCATCTTTTGAGACCGTTTCATCTTTGCAACCTAAATTAGTCAGATTATCACCATGAAGTAGACATGGATCTTGTTTTAGTTGATACTGAAATATATATCCCTTTAATCACTCATCACCATAAGTACAGTTTTTCTGATGAACACAGAGATAAGTGGATATCTAGGTAATACAATCAAAAACCTGAATGGATCTTACTCTGGTTAATACTGAAATAAATACCTTTTTAGTCACTCATCACCATAAGTATAGCTCTTCTGATGAACACAGAGATATGTGGATGTCTAGGTAATGCAATCTTCATGATGGTTCTATGATTCAAAAGCTTCCAACTGAAAGACACCAATCTACCAAACTTACAAACACACCAGTCTATCAAACACACTACTTTACTAAATTCACATCTCTGACAAATTCCCCACTCTACCAAACACAAGTCTCTACCAAACTCACTTCTCTAATAAACTCCTCATTCTACCAAACTCACAATTTGCCAAATGCCTCACTATACCAAACTCACCTCACTACCAAACACACTTCCCTATCAAATTCATCATTCTACCAAATGCACTCCACCACCAAACGCATATTGCTATCAAACTCCCTTCCATGCCAGACATTGTCAAAAGTTTACAACATTATGGGCATAATTGAATTCTACCAAATTTATCTCTCTATTGAATACACCTCCTACCAAACTCATTTCTATGTTAAATTCTCCATTCTACTAAATACGCCAGACACTGTTAAATATATCACTCCACAAAACATACTTCCTTACCAAACTTAGCTCTACCAAATTCACCACTCTACCAAACACACCAATCTACTAAACTCACTTCTCTACACCAGATGCACATCCCTTACCAAACTGACCCCTGAATCATGTTTTCAGTTGAATCTTGTATCATGTGTATTCTTTTATTTGTTTCAGTCATTTTGACTGCGGCCATGCTGGAGCACCGCCTTTAGTCGAGCAAATCGACCCCAGGACTTATTCTATCGGTCCCTTATGCCGAACCACTAGGTTACGGGGACGTAAACACACCAGCTCGATGTCAAGCGATATTGGAACACACACACACACAAACACACACACACACACACACACACACACACACATATATGTATATATATATATATATATATATATACGACGGGCTTCTTTCAGATTCCGCCTACCAAATCCACTCACAAGGCTTTGGTCAGCCCGAGGCTATAGTAGAAGACACTTGCCCAAGGTGCCACGCAGTGAGACTGAACCTGGAACCATGTGGTTGGTTAGCAAGCTACTTACCACACAACCACTCCTGCACCTATATCAACCATTTTGAGACAATTTCACAGACATTTCTTGCTGATATCCATTAAATAGATATATTTGTAAGAATGTGTCACTAAATGGGAATTCTTACTTGTCAGTGAAGTGATCCAATTTGAGGGCCAAGTTTCAAGTAATTTAAGCATGTCATATTTATTTTGGTATCTACTATACAAGAATTCATAGATATTCTATGTTGAGTTAGTGTATGGTTGTTGTCAGAAAATTTGGTCTTCTGATCAAACACTAGGTGACAATCACTAGGCAAATATAATTACAACTGTATGGCAGATGAAGCTGACTATTCCATGACATTTGGTAAAATTGTAGAATATGAGGAACTAGCACTGGCCTGTGTTTGCAAATAGAAACAGATATAGTTGAAGCAATAGAATGAATCTAATGTTGTGAGAAGAAGAAGTCTGACATTTTGAGCAGAAAGAGATGAAATGGCTACTGAATCAAAATATTTTAGTTTGAAGTCATAAGAGTTTAGAAACTTTGAGAATATACTCTCTTTTTACTCTTTTACTCTTTTACTTGTTTCAGTCATTTGACTGTGGCCATGCTGGAACACCGCCTTTAGTCAAGCAAATCGACTCCAGGACTTATTCTTTGGATGCCTAGTACTTATTCTATCAG
>NC_068990.1:39847428-39850429 GCF_001194135.2 Octopus bimaculoides | reverse complement strand
TATATATGTATATATGTATACATATATACATATATACATATATACGACAGGCTTCTTTCAGTTTCTGCCTACCAAATCCACTCACAAGGCTTTGGTTGGCTCGAGGCTATAGTAGAAGACACTTACCCAAGGTGCCACGCAATGGGAATGAAGCCAGAACCATGTGGTTGGTAAGCAAGCTACTTACCACACAGCCACTCCTGAGCCTATATATGAAATAATTGTTTTCTTTTTTTGAATGGTGAATCTGGAAGCAAATAAAGCTATAAATAACAGTATGTAAATATTAGGTTAAAAATCCTTTGGATAGAAAAAAGTTGAATGCTGCCTGTTGGAAAAACAAACCCACATCTCCAATAAACATGATGGACATTCTACCTTCATACCAAAATGATCTTTTGAATTTCTCTGTTTTAGAAACTTTACTCTCATGGGCAGTCTTCAACTTTTCCTATCCAATGGGCTTTTAACCCAATAATTTCATGCTATTATTTGTAGCTGTTTCCATTGAGATTTAACCATTCCTAAAAATGAATTATTTAGTTTGATGTTTCAACCAAAGTTTCTTTAACAGAATGAAACAACCCATATCAACAAAGTTTAACTACTTCACACTTTACATCACAACCACCAAACAGATTGGCACCTAAATATTTCTTTAATTTTACTATCATCATTGCCCAAACAGACCCTCCACAGCTTATTTTCACAGAGGCCAAATTCTATGAGTTGTCTAAAACTGTACTGTTACTACCAACTCTATGCCCTAATATAACTGAATCATAATGTTTCAAAAAATACATATGGAAATTACATCAGAAATCCATAAATCTCTCATACAGCCAATTGTTGTTGTTGTTGTTGTTGTAGCAGGAGTAATAGTAGTAGTGTTAGTAGTTGTTGTTGCTCTGTTCATTTTTCAATGAAGACAAACATGACTGTGTTATCTCACTTGGCAAGTGAGTCATCAGAGTAATTGATGAGTTGCGTTTAGAGGAATAAACTAAATGTTATTGCCAACAGCAATTAAAATATTACATGACACTTGCTTAACTTTTCATTATACTTTTGTTTTCATGGCAACACTGTTGATATTCTTGTCAGAGGCACAAAAAAATAGGATAGAAACTGACACGAATAAAAAATGAAAAAAAATATTTTTGAAAATTAAACTTGGCTGAGGACGCACAAGGATTTGTGTTTTAATTTGCTATTCTGATCAGAACAAAGCAACATATTTCCAGGTTCACCTACATGATGATGGTGTTGCTGCTGCTGCTGCTGTTGCTGCTGCTGCTGCTACTGCTGCCATTGATGATGATGATGATGATGATGATGATGGCAGTGATGTTGTTTGCTGATGCTGATGATGATTGTGATGATGATGAGAATCATTTCTGTTTCTACTACTACTACTACTACTACTACTACTACTACTGCTGCTGCTGCTGCTGCCACTGCAGCTGCTGCTGCTGCTACTACTGCTGCTGCTACTACTGCTGCTGCTACTACTACTACTACTACTGCTGCTGCTGCTGCTGCTGCTACTACTACTACTACTACTACTGCCGCTACCACCACCACCACCACCACCACCACTACCACCACCACCACCACCACTACTACTACTACTACTACTACTACTACTACTACTACTACTACTACTACTACCACTACTACTACTACTACTAATGACTTTGCAAGAGAGAAAGGACAGTGTTTTTGACCTTTTCCAGGCCATCCTAGATTTGGCTTGTCTGGGTTAAGTTAGATTTTAATTTTCAGAAAGTTTATTTTAAATTGATTGGTTATTGAAAAAACGTGGGCAGAAATATAGTCCCAGAGGGTGGGGGTGGGGGTGGAGGGAAATACCATTTTTGCAAGAAGAAATATTGTACAATATTCTAACACAAACACAATATAAGAGATTTATTTATTTATAGGGTGGGAGGTGATGGACATGATCGTTGTAGATTTCATAGACTTGTGACACTGATATGGTTGATATTGAAATTGAAATTATGTTGGTCAATGTCTGTTTGAGACAAAATATGGACAAGAAAGGTGAATATTACAAAGGAATAAATTTCTGGAGAGAAATGACTGGAATGTTTAATATTGATTCTGGGTTAACAAAATAGGAAGTGAATACATCAGGGTGGTAGTAGGGGTAATCAGTTTGGTATGCGAAGATATCAGAGGCCTTTGTAGCAGCATCGTGTCTGTCTGTGGGGTAATGCTGCAGTGTATCGATGATTAGGTGTTTGTCAATCAGCTGATTGGTGTGTGTTGTTAGGATGAAACTGTATGAGAACAGGAATGTCCTATATATACTCTTTTCTCTTTTACTTGTTTCAGTCATTTGACTGTGACCATGCTGGAGCACAACCTTTTAGTCCAAGAAATCAACCCCTGGACTTATTCTTTGTAAGCCTAGTACTTATTCTATCAGTCTCTTTTGCCGAACCACTAAGTTACGGGGACGTAAACACACCACCATCAGTTGTCAAGCGATGTTGGGGGGACAAACACAGAGACACAAACATATACACACACATACATATATATATACATATATATATACGACGGGCTTCTTTCAGTTTCCGTCTACCAAATCCACTCACAAGGCTTTGGTCAGCCCCAGGCTATAGTAGAAGACACTTGCCCAAGGTGCCACACAGTGGGATTGAACCCGGAACCATGTGGTTCGTAAATAAGCTACTTACCCTACAGTCACTCCTATGCCTATTCCTCATACAACATTTTCCTTTCATGCTAGCATGGGTTGGATGGTTTGCTAAGAGCTAGCCAGGCAGAAGACTGCACCAGGTTTCTCTGTCTGTTTTGGCATAGTCTTTATGGCTGGATGCCCTTCCTAATGTCAACCACTCTGTAAAGTGGTTGACATTAGGAAGAACATCCAATGTTAGGAAACCGACTTGCCAGCTCCTGGCAATCCATCCCACCCATACCAGCATGAAAGGAGGATATTAAATGATAA
>NC_068990.1:39845485-39847056 GCF_001194135.2 Octopus bimaculoides | reverse complement strand
AGTGGGTGCTTTTACGTGCCACCAGCACGAAGGCCAATCAGGCGGTACTGGCAACGGCCACACTCAAAATGGTGTATTTTACCTGCCACCTGCACAGGAGCCAGTTCGGCGGCACTAGCAACGATCTCGCTCAAATGTCTTTACACGTGCCATGAAGGCAATGCTGGGCACAGGTGCCATTGACGGTTTCGCTTTTGCTTGCCCCAATAAGTCTTCACAAGCCCATTGACGGTTTCGCTTTTTTGCAAGCCGAGTTTCGTTTCCAATGAAGGAGACAACGTTGGCATGGGTGCCAGTCGTCGAATTTAATTCAATTTCAATTTCACGACTCTAGAATATCAAAATAGCAAAATATTCTCAAATGTTTACAACCAGTTAGTAATGTTGTTGTTGTTTTGCCTTAGGTTAAACTTGATCTAGCAAGCCTCTAATCAAAAAGATTCTAGCTATTACCATCATATGTGCAGGAAACCTAGAACTATATTATCTAGCATACCATTTTTTTATGAGGGTGCAATTTGAGGAAGATTTGGCTTCTATTTCTAGCATGCCAGTGGTCATGAAGAGAATCCCTTGTTAGCTCACACCTGTCAGAAATTAATAAGAGAGAGGTAGAAAGACTGAGAGAGAAAGGAAGAACGAACAAAGATACAGACAGAGGAAGGGAAAGAGAGAGAGAACCAGAGAAAAAGAAAGAGTGGCCACTTTAACGGCAGAGTGTGAAACTGGTTTCAACATAATGGAAGTACTGGAGAGATTTTTCTGCAAAGATTAAATCTTCCAACACAAAAATTTAATAAATAGCCCGAATAGTCACTGATTTGATTTAAAACCGCTGCCATATTTTGTCACAGAGAAAAATTTAAAATACATTACAGTACTAACACATGTACAAAACAAAACAGAAAACAAAAGAACCCTATCAATTTGTTTCATTTTGGTATTTATCTCCTGCTAAATGTGTTAGTTTACACAATAAATTTAATTTAAATGCAATGGTTAAAAGTTAAATAATGTGACAAATTTAAAGGTTTTTAATTTTATTGAATAGGCAGTTTTGTTTTTTTGTTTTTTCCTTTCCTGTCCTAGCATTGTAACAGTGAAATTAATTTACTACGAAGTAAGCAGTAAATTTTATGGAATTGAGGAAAGTGTTGTTAAAATGATTATTGATCGTGTAACGAAGCTGTAATTAGTGATATGGTGTAGGGAGAATTAAGTAAATGTTGATTATCCAGAATAACTGAGATAACTTTTAAATTAAGAATCTGAGGCTTATTTTGGAATCAGTTGGGGATTTTCATCTTTTTTTTTTATTATTTTTAATTTGTATTTTTTCTTGTAAAGATATACACAGGGGATTTGTACCAAAATGTGAGTCATATATGTGCATAGGTGTGTGTACATTGATTATATATAAATGTAAATGTGTTTTTTGTATGTGTGTGTATATATATATATATATATATATATATATAAGCACAATCACATGTACATACACATACACACACATGCTCATACACACATGTATGTATGTATATACATACATACATACATACATACATATATAT
>NC_068990.1:39842904-39845395 GCF_001194135.2 Octopus bimaculoides | reverse complement strand
TATATATATATATATGTATGTATATATATATATATGTATATATGAAAAAGGCAGAACTAAAGAGTTAGTTCATAATTGATTTCATTATGCCAGCTTACATGTGTTTCAGTGAATATTATGGGTGGATTACGCAGTCCTTCCCAGGTAAGTTTTTTCTAAGTCTTCACTTCATCAGATTCAGGTATTGCTAACTATCTGCAGAATGAAACACGAACTATAACAGCTGAGATTTTTTTCACTTTTGATGTATCAGGCAGCACATGGAGTTTTAAATACTGGTTATATGTCATGCAATTTAAATTGTTCTACACAAATATATGCATGTACATATTCTTTCTTTTTTACTTGCTTCAGTCAATTGGCTGTGGCCATGATGGAGCACTGCCTTGAAGGATTATAGTCAAAGAAATTGACATCAGGACATATTGTTTGTGAGCCTAGCTTATTCTATTGGTCTCTTTTTGCCAAGCTACTAATTTGCAAGAACATAAATACACCATCATCGATTGTCAAGCAATGGCAGAGGGACAAACACAAATATATATGTGTATATACACACACACACACACACACACACACACACACAAACACACACACACACACACACACATATATATATATATATATATATATATATATATCATGGGCTTCTTTCAGTTTCCATCTACCAAAACCACTCACAAGGCTTTGGTCAGCCCAAGGCTATAGTATATGACACTTGACCAAGGCGCCATTCAGTGGGACTGAACTTGGAACCATGTGGTTGGGAAGCTACAGCCACCTATAGTTTATATAGATTTATATACCAGAAAAAAAATGAAGAAACAATGTTGGTCCTGTAGAGAATATTTGTTTTCAATTTCCGAAACTACTATTCACAGTTCTGCCATGGAGTATTGAACTAACAGCAGAGCACAAGCAATCTAACATTGTTACACTATATATATACACTATATATATTCAATGATCTTCTTTCAGTTTCCATCTACCGAATCAACTCCCAAGGCTTTGACTGACCCGAAGCCATAGTAGAAAACATCTAATGTAGCATGCAGTAGGACTGAACCTGGAACAGTGTAGTCAGGAAGCAAGTTTCTTACCACACAACCATGCCTGCATTCATATATTCCTCTCTGGATGAGACACTGGTCCATCACAGGGTTACTGAATAGATGGGAGCAGTGTGTAATGAAGTGTTTTGCTCAGGAACGCAATGCATTGCCTGCTCCAGGAATTGAAACCACAATCTTAGGATAACAAGTCCAATACTCTAACCACAAAGCCATGCCCCTACACTGAAGAATGGTAGTAGATGGTTGATGGAAATTGAAGCATTTTTGGCCCTAAATAGAAAAGCCAGTTTTGGGATGCAATTGAGTATTGAGAGGCCACTGAGTAATGGTGATGCTTAGCATTGCTAGTGAGTTTGAGTGTTCTAGGTATATACCATGTGTGCTTAATGGTGGATGGGAGGGAGGAATAGTGTTATTTTGAGATGAGCCGTGATTGTGCTTTTGTGCTGTTGATGGAAACCAGACTGGCACAATCCCACTGGAGGATGATTTTTGAGGTTGTTATTCAGGGAGATGGGAAAAGTGTGTGTGTGTGTGTGTATACATGTGAGTGTGTGTGTATAGAAAGATAGATTAGATATAGATATTTAGATACATAGTCATGCACACACAAATGCAACAAACACAGAAAGAAAATTACATATATATATATATATATATATATATATATATATATATATATATATATATATAAATATATATATATATTTTGTGTGTACATATGCATATATATTATCATATACACACACACATATATATACATATTATATACATACATATTATATGTGCGTGTGCATGTGTGTGTGTGTATGTATATACACACTACTCATGCACACAGAATGATGGATATATGCATCTAGATGTGTATATGAGGTATATTTACAAATGTAATTTGTCACAGAATATACACCAGAAGCTAGGACCATATATTAGAACAATGAAAAAGTAATAACAAAACATCATGCTGCATGCAATGGCAACAACAACAGCAACAACAACAGCAACAACAACAACAACACGAACACTCCACTAACACCACAGCAACAGTAACACATACACTAGCAACATTAACACCACCAACAAAACCAATAGCAAGCAATACTACCACCATACATCATTACTCTCCTTCTTGATTCTATTTTAGAGTTTCCCTGCCCATTACTTCTGTGTATGACATTTATGACCAACACAGATCACCATACAGTGTCCAGCATTCAGTTACACCAAATATATATTTCTTGACCATATTTCATCACTTAATTCTTACTTTAAACAACCCCAAATATTGCCAACTTGGAACAGAACTCGGTCAGCCATTCCTTATTTGTTTCCGCCATATTTTTTGTAATTAGATTTTCCTCACAATATGTTATATATTTCTAGCTTTTTTTTTTGTATCTTTTTTTTTTTTTTTTTTT
>NC_068990.1:39841602-39842894 GCF_001194135.2 Octopus bimaculoides | reverse complement strand
TTTTTTTTTTTTTTTTATTGGTCCAGTCTTTTTTTTGCTCTCCTCCAGCCCCCCTTCTTCACCCCATACTGCCCAATGTCCAGTCAGAATAACTGATTCATTCTTGTCAGTATTTATATCCTTCCTCTACTTTTCCAATGCTTCTCTCTTTATTCTTTACTCTTCATTCATTTGTCATCTTTTATTATTATTATTATTATTATTATTATTATTATTATTATTATTATTATTATTATTATTATTATTATAATTATTATTATTATTATTATTGTTGTTGTTTCTATTACTGTTTATTTATTGGTGCAGGTAGAGTGGTCACAGGGTGACAATACAGTGGTGAAAGGGTAGTGGCAAGACAGTAACAAAATGATGTACGGGTGTTGGCAGGTGATAGAAATGTAGTCATAAGGTAGTGAAAAGGTGATGAAAGAATGGTGATAGGATGACGATAGATTACTGAATGAAATGCCTTGTGGTATTTGGTTATATCCATTTACAATCAAAGTTTAAATCCAATAAAGAATGATTTATTTTTACTATTTCTCTGTCAGAAGTGGATAATATATAAGTACCAGCTAACAACTGTTGGGTCTGCTTAATCAGCTGTTTCCCTTTTTGCTAAATTATAACAATCCTCGTCATCATCGTCACTGTCATCGTTGTCATCATTGTCCTTGTCATCATCATCATCATCATTATTATTATGAAGAAGGCAGTGAACTGGCCGAATCATTAACATGTCTGTGAAAATGCTTATTGGCATTTATCTGTCTTTGCGTTTTGAGTTCAAATTCTGATGAGGTCAGCTTTGCCTTTCATCCCTTCTGAGTCGATAAAACAAGTAGCACTTGAGCACTGGGGTCGATGCATTTGACTCATCTCCTGCCCACCGAAACTGCTGGCCTTGTGCTAAAATTTGAAACCATTATTATTATTATTATTGAGTGAGAGAGCAGTGCATGCCATCAAAGTGACACTGGGGTAAAATATACGAAGCCCATTATACCCATCATGACTACCCGTCTGATAAGGGTACACCAGGCACATGCATCACAACCATATGTGCGCATCATGGTGATCTCATATCACGATAAACAGTGCATGACCTCGCAGGTGGGGCCCAGTTAGAATTTTCTTCAGGTTGAGTAGCCCATTCTGCTCAAAAGGTCCCTGAATAAGGTTTGTTTAAGGATGTTGAGCAAAACACCCTTGTTTCCAAAGGCGAATTATTCAAACCCTAAAGAATTCCTCTCAACACATGGCTATGATGTTATTATTATTATTATTATTAT
>NC_068990.1:39837466-39841583 GCF_001194135.2 Octopus bimaculoides | reverse complement strand
GTCAGAATTGCTAGTGTATCAGACAAAATGCTTATATATAGATATATGATATGTATACAGTCCACATGGCAAAGCTAACCGACTAAACAAGATGAACTTTATATTTTGAAATTCACTTGGGCTGTTTTCTTTATGAAGAAGGCACAGGAGTGGCTGTGTGGTAAGTAGCTTGCTAACCAACCACAAGGTTCTGAGTTCAGTCCCACTGCGTGATACCTTGGGCATGTGTCTTCTACTATAGCCTTAGGCCGACTAAAGCCTTGTGAGTGGATTTGGTTGACGGAAACTGAAAGGCAAAGTTGACCTTGGCGGGATTTGAACTCAGACCATAAAGACGGACAAAATACTGCTAAGTATTTCACCTGACTTGCTAACGTTTCTTCCTTAAGAAATTGGCAAATATTGAAAGGCAAAATATATACCAGATTGCTAGATATTTTTGTGGTCTTTTTTCCACCAAAAATCTGTGAGACTAGTACACCAGAGTGGACAACGTCCAATGATTGAGAGCTGTAAAGCATAAAAGAATATGTATGCTTATATATCCTTGAGTGCAAATGTATACATATGTGTATGTGTACATGTACATATATCACACAATATGTGTATATAGCAGTGTGTGTAAGTATATTTTGTATATATAGGTACAAGCTTTGAGTGCACATAAAAGTCTGCAATAGAGTTGGTGCATATACATTCCATTTCATTTATTATACTTGTCTAACATCTCAGGTTTGACTTGAGCACTTTTATGCAGTCTATGTGTTTCGTAAGAAAAATATTACTATATATACATATATATATATATGTATGTATACATACACGCACACATTTATATATATACATATATATATGTATACATATATATATATATATATATGATATGTATGTATGTATATATATGTGTATACACACACATAAATTTGTTTGTCTATCTCTCATCTATGTATGTGTGAGTATGTATGCATGTGTGTAAATATTACAATGTGCATGAGAATGCATGTATGTGTATGTATACAGTATGCACGTTTGTTTGCATGTGTCTACATGCCTGCATGCATATATCTGAATATTTATTAATGTATGCATATTGCATGATCATCACGCATGTATGTATGTATAAACTTGAAAGCATGTGCGTCTCTGCATTTCTATCTATACTGAATGATGTGTCTGTCACCATAATGTACATGACAATTGCATGTAAGCCTGCACACAGGCATGTGTGTATAATATATCTGTATATTAATGTATGTGCATGCATGTGCATTTACAATGCAAAGAGCAAGACAGTATTTGAGGACGTCAAGATAAAGAAAGAAGATAAATACATATGCAAAACAAAAAATATAAATAGAACAAGAAAAAGAAACCCTTAAAAAAAATCAATGGGGTCCCTAGATGAATGGAAGTAGGTAGACAGAAGGGAACACATTAGAAAAAGCAAGTAACCCTTATGCTCTCTCTCTGTCTCTCTCTCTCTCTCTCTCTGCCTGTCTACTTCTCTCTGTATATATTTATCTCTTTCTATGGATTTGTACAGAGTTACATCGCCCTGTCTAGTCCTCCCTAGCCCTGCCCTGCCTTGTTCTGTCCAGCTCCCACCAGCCCCACCCAAACCAATTTGGAATTATAAATTCTGGACGCAGTGGATGATTTGTTGGTGGTGGTCAAATGATTTATGTGTTGTAACTGACCATTAAAGCCTACTACACTTACTGGACATCAACAAGAAGAAGGGAAGAAAGGAGTTGGCGGAGAGAGGGAGGGAGGAAGGGAAGGAGGGAGAGGGGAGGTAGTGGGATGAGGAAGATATATAGAAGTGATAAACAATTGTAACACATACATTAACATACACACACAAACGCAGACACATATACACACATACCTGCATATACAAACAAATATATATTTGCACAGAAATATGCATGCATTTGTTGTTTGTGTTGTTGTTGTTGTTGTTGGTGGTGGTGGTGTTGTCTTTATTTTTTTGTTGACAGTTGGGGGACATCATCTTTTTTTGTTTGTTTGTTTGCAGTGCTGATGATGGCGATGGAGATAGGAATATCAATGGGGGGTAGGAGAACGTTGCCTTTTGTTGTTGTTATTATTGTTGTTGTTATTATTGTTGTTGTATAGACCTAGGTCAACCCTGATTGAGCAAACTTACAATAAATATGTTCCAAACATGACCATCCTATCATCTTAGTATTTTTCTTTGAGATTTGACTGTTATTTTTAACAGAGTGAGCAATCATGTAAGAGCTGCTTTGTTGACCAGATTGGCTGTTGTTGTTTTGTCCAGATCAGTCCTGATCAAGCACCATTAAGACCAAATGCATTCCAGACAGGACCAAATCTTTCTTTTTACCTCTGTGAAAGGAACCCAGACCTGTATTATTCAATGAGTTCTTAACTAAAGTGATGGTGTGCTATATGAAGGAGATTCAGCTGCTATTTCTAGCGGGCTTCCCCTTTGGCTCATCCCAATGGTATTGGTGATGGTGATGATATAGATGTCGATTTTGATGATAGTGTATGTGTTCTTTTTGTTGTTGTTGTTGTTGTTGTTGTTGTTTAACCACAGGTCGGTGAATAGTTAATCGGGATTATGGTTAATTAAGACAACTGCAGTATGTTAGGGGAATTTATTTAGTTGACGACTGAGGAATGAAATATGAATTTAATAAAACACTGCAAGGTGTTCTGTTTGATGTGAGAATGGAAATCATGTATGTATATATGTATATGTATGTATGTATATATGTATATGTATGTATGTATGTATATGTATGTATGTATGTATTTATGTATGTATGTCATTATTCAGTTTTATTTCAAGATTTCTTGCCAATAGAGAAAGAGCTTGTTTCTAACCTAGATCTGTGTGTGTGTATGTATGTATGTATGTATGTATATATGTGTGTATGTGTATATATGATCAAAGATATTGCAATCATAATCAGCCTTTCTTCTTTTTTTCTAGGCATAGTGTAACCTGGATTACATTATCCAATGTACTCTTGTTTTTTTGTTTTTTTATAATTTGATAGGCTGTGATTTCAGATAGATTTGGTTGCTATTCTTGCAGATCAAGTGAGCCCAGTGAGGCTCTCTCATTGGCTTGCAAGATTTCCTCTGGGCGATAGGGGTGTTGTTATTGTTTGCTTTGCTCCCACATCCAAATTAACTCTAATACAACAATCCTATAATCCAAGACGTTCTAGACATGACCATCCTGCATTTTCCTTATGGTTAGAAACCCAGGAACATCTTAAGCAATATAATCTTTTTTAAAACTGATAGGCATGAGGTGATTTGGCAACTATTTCTAGCAGGTCATACAACCATGTCAATGCTCTGTGTTACTGCAGCTATCATTAAGACTATTACTATTGTTGTTGTTGTAGTTGGTGTTCTTCCCATTACTAGAGATTTTATTGATGTTGTTGTTGTTGTTGTTGTTATTGTTTCGAAATATGCCATTGCTATTGATGTGATGATGGTGGTTGTAATTGAAGGCTTTGTTGTTGTTGTTGTTCCTGCTGCTACTGTTGTTTTTCCATCCCTTTGTGTGTGGAAAGATTTCAAATGATAAATGATTCTTGAGAAGAATATAAATATTAAAGGAAATAAACAAGAAAGCAAAAAGAAAATAATAATAATAATGATAATAATAATAATAATAATAATAATAAT
Organism: Octopus bimaculoides; assembly: GCF_001194135.2. Lineage (NCBI taxonomy): Eukaryota > Metazoa > Mollusca > Cephalopoda > Octopoda > Octopodidae > Octopus > Octopus bimaculoides. The sequence goes on along the minus strand of NC_068990.1, from coordinate 39,837,884 downwards.
AATAATAATAATAATAATAATAATAAAGTATAAAGAAAATATGTAAAAAAAAAAATATATGTAGTTGAAGAAAAGAAGCCGTATGGAAAATATGAAAGTAAATAAATACATAAAAATGGTAATGTCCATTCTATGGCCACAGCTTTTCCATGACACTTAAAGAAATAAGAACCCTGCCCTGCTCTGCCCCTACCCCTCCCCATCCAATCCCTACTGCTACTATTCACCTTACACACTCCTTTCTCATCACCCATCAGCCTAACCCCACCCCCACTACTAGCCTGGTTTATTTCTCTAATATTAATGTAAAATCTACAAAGACGGACATAAAATATTTCTCAGCCAACCTTCCAGCCTTGCTCTCCGCTTTTGTGCGTGCGTGTATGTCTGCATATTTGTGGATGTGGTTATGATTATG
>NC_068990.1:39832375-39837063 GCF_001194135.2 Octopus bimaculoides | reverse complement strand
GCTTTTGTGCGTGCGTGTATGTCTGCATATTTGTGGATGTGGTTATGATTATGTGTATATGGGGAACATATATATGTTTCTGAGTGTGTGTGGCAACGTGTATGTGTGTACATATCACAGTTTATGTATGCATGTATGTATTATGTATGTATTATGTATGTATATATGTATGTATGTATGTATGTATGTATATATGTATTATGTATGTATGTATGTAAGTATGTATTATGTATGTATGTATTATTCATATATGTATTATGTATGTATGTATGTGTGTGTGTACATGTGTATAGTGTATGTACATAATGTATATAGCATATGTACATAGTCAGTATATAAGTGATATATAAGCGTATGTTGTGATATATATATTTGACAGGTTATATGTATACATGTATGTGTATGTGTGTGTGTGTTGTATGCTGTGATGAGTATGTAAGTACATACATATAGCAAGTTACATGTGCATAGTGTATACATAGTGCATGTAAATGTATGTGTGTGTGTGTGTGTGTGTGTGTGTGTGTGTATTTGAGGTGTATATGCATGTACAAATAACTGCTACTCTTTGTGTGTACAAACTTGAGTTGATGCACATTAGGTCTAAGCTGATATATCTATGGTGATATTTTCATTGAGTTTACACACTGATACTCCCTGTGATGCATTGATACTCACCTCGATACACTGATATACTAATACTCACTTTTGATACTCTCTGGGATACGTTACTACACACTTTGATTAGTCATTAGATATGGTGATGATAAAGATAATAAGAAAGAGAAAGAAAAATAGAAAGAGACTTTTGGTACAGGGCCAGCAGTTTTTGTGGGGAGGGGCAAGTCGATCACATCGACCTCAGTACTCAGCTGGTACTTTATTTTATTGACCTAGGAGGAGATGAAAGGCAAAGCTGACCTCAGTAGAATTTGATCTCGGAATATAAAGATGGATGAAATGCTGCTGAGCATTTAATCCAATATTCTTTTACTCTTTTACTCTTTTACTTGTTTCAGTCATTTGACTGCTGCCATGCTGGAGCACCGCCTTTAGTCGAGCAAATCACCCCCAGGACTTATTCTTTGTAAGCCTAGTACTTATTCTATCAGTCTCTTTTGCTGAACCGCTAAGTTACGGGGATGTAAACACACCACCATCGGTTGTCAAGCGATGTTGGGGGGACAAACACAGACACACAAACACACATACATATATATATACATATATACGACAGGCTTCTTTCAGTTTCCGTCTACCAAATCCACTCACAAGGCTTTGGTCGGCCCGAGGCTATAGTAGAAGACACTTGCCCAAGGTGCCATGCAGTGGGACTGAACCCAGAACCATGTGGTTGGTAAGCAAGCTACTTACCACACAGCCACTCTTGTGCTAACATTTCTACCGACTCACTGCCATTTTTTGCAAATAATAATAATGGTTTCTAATTTAGGCACAAGGCCAGCAATTTTGACAGGAGTGGGTTTGTTGATTCCATCGACTCCAGTATTTCATACGTACTATGTTTTATTAACCACAAAAGATGAAAAGCAAAGTTGATCTCAGTGATATTTGAATTCAGAATGTAAGGAACCAGAAGAAATATTGCAAGGAATTTTTTCTGGTGCTCTAAGGGTTTTGTCAATTCATATAATAACAACAATAATAATAATAATAATAATAATAATAATAATAATAATAATAATAATAATAATAATAATAATAATAATAATAACGACAGAGCTGGGACCTACATACACTGGAAGCTATGCCAACACTATGGAATAACAACAGAAAAAATATGGTATAAGCACACGTAAGAAAAGGTCACAGAAAAACGAGAAAGCAACCATACTCTGGGATATGCCAATACACACAGATAGAGAAATTAAGGCTAATAGGCCAGATATAGTTGTCAGAGATCATGAAGAAAAAAAAATGCTTTCTAATTGATGTATCAATACCAGCAGATGACAACGTTTCTCTAAAAGAAATGGAGAAACTTTCAAAATACAAAGACCTGGAAATAGAGGTAACTTGAATGTGAAATCTAAAAACAGAAACAATTCCTACCATAGTAGGCACATTAGGTATGATAAAAAAATATTCAGACAGATACATAACTAAAACACCAGGACTTAGAAGTATATATAACATACAGAAAATTGCACTACTGGGTACTGCACACATCCTACGCAAAACACTTTCAATACAGTAACCATAAGAGCACCACAGCAAATCACAGCAAACCACAGCACATACCCAAGACACACAGAGCTGTGCTCAGTAGTTAAGTGTAAGCATGCTATAAAAATAAAACTACCAAATAATAATAATAATAATAATAATAATAATAATAATAATAATAATAATGATTTCATCTATTTGCCACCAGGGCGAAGAATGAAGGGGACAATACAAAGACAGACATAAAGTGTAGGGGTTTACATATAATGAAATGATAAAATAATTAAATAAATGACAAAAAAAAGTAAGTATACACTGTATAATAAAAATTAATAATGATAATAATAACAGTAATAACAACAACAACAACAGCAACAACAATAATAATAATAATAATAATAACAACAATAATAATAATAATAACAACAACAATAATAATAATAGTGATAAGGCAATTCCAGCAATTTTAACACCATTGACTCCTGTACTTGAATGGAACTTTATTTTACCAACTTCAGAGGGATGAAAGGCAAAATTGTATCTTCCTTATAAGATGTTATGAAGCAAAGTTAAATGTATTTTATAAAGCCATTATGTTGTATGTTGGAAATCAAAGAATGAAAACAATACCAAAGCAAAAATGAAAGCTTACAGTTATACCTTATGTTATAATATTTTGGCTAACAAATCCGTCATCAAAATATAATGGAAATCAAGCTTAGCTCTGGTCAGCATATTATCCATCACCTTTAATAATATTGAATAATTACAAAAACCAAGGCTACACACATGTTATGCCAACAACAGTCATTTGTATCAATCCCTTGTGCTTCATTTGGAATTGCCACTTATTTTATTGAGCTCAAAAGACTTAAAGGTAAAGTTGGCTTCTGTAAGATTTCAAATGAGAATGTGAAATATCATAATTAAACTACTGCATAACATACTTTGCCTGATGCTCTGACAATTTAGTCACATATCTCATATTGTTTATATGATGGTGTCATTGTTGACAATCTGCTATGAAAACACATCTAGTCGAGGAAAAACTGCCTCAATAAGTTTCATCTGTCTCATGTTAGCAGGAATAAAATCTACATTAAAATGATGGTGATGGTTACAGACACACGCACACACACACACACACACACACACACACACACACACACACATGCACATGCACATGCACAAGCTCACAAACATGCACACATTTCTGTAACTGATTGCGCAAAATGGTGCAGATGTTGACATTCCTTGTTGACAATATGACTGTTTGCTTTGCACTTTTGGAGATATGAGGAATGAAGAAATCCTTTACTTGAAAAACAGGTAAAAGTTGGTGATGGGAAGAGCATCCAACCATAAAACTCTGACTCAGCTAACTCGCTGTCTAAACTCAGTGAGTCAACTGAGTTGTACACCCTTCTACACATAGACATGCACACACAAAACATTCACACACATCTGCTACTATGTATTGTTCTAGGCACATGGCTCAGTGGTTAGAGCATTGGGTTCACAACCACGAGGCATTGAGTTCAATTCCCAGACCAGTCTGTATGTTGTGGTCTTGACCAAGACACTTTATTTCACGTTGCTCCAGTTCACTCAGCTGTAGAAATGAGTTGCGACGTCACATGTGCCAAGCTGTATCAGCTTTGCCCTTCCCTTGGACAACACTGGTGGCATGGTGAGGGAAGGTTGGCATGCTCGGACTTGTGTCTTGGAGGGGAACTTTCTAGGTGCAATCCCACGGTTATTCATGACCAAAGGTGGTCTTTACTCTTTATTGTTCTAACTACTTATATGGAATAGTTTCTTTTTGTGTTAACTGGTCTTAGGTATTTGCTATCACATTTGATGTCACATGTAGGGCCTGAAATACAATAAGCACAAGCCTGTGGCACAACACACACACATGCACATTCATACATACACACAACACAGTCACATGTATATCTTTATATATTTACATGCACATATGTGTGTGTATGTTTGTATGCATGGAACCAAAGAAAAAAAAAACTAAGTAGAACTGCTTTGGTTTAAATTCATATAATTTCTTCACTTCTTTAATTCTGTCCAACACCAGGAATAATGGGATAATGAAAATTAAACGAATCACTTGGATGATGATGATGATGATGATGATGATGATGATGATGATGAGGATCATCATCATCATCATCATGATAGCAATTATAAACAAGTTGATGATGGTGGTGGTGTTGATGGTGGTGTTGGTGGTGCTGATGTCAATGATAATGATGATGGTGTTGATGTTTGAAACATATCACACAGTTTACTCATATTTTCACGAAATAGTTTTTTTTCTTGTCTTGCCATTGCTGCATGTTGTTGTTGTAGATGTTGTTGTCGTTACTGTTGTAGTTTAAGACAACTTTGAGACTTTCTTCCTTTCCTTTTTTCATTCCATTCTAGTTTCCTTGTTCAATGAGAAAAAAAAAAAAAAATTTATATATATATATATATATATATAT
>NC_068990.1:39827557-39830622 GCF_001194135.2 Octopus bimaculoides | reverse complement strand
TATATGTATATATATATATGTATATATATATGTACATATATATATAAATATATATATATATATATAGATAGATAGATAGATAGATAGATAGTTAGATACATACATACATACGAATACATATATACACTGATTCAAATGTGGCATAACTTAAAGTCTTTTTCTAATATGAAGCTCTGTAACAAGAGATCTATCTTCCATTGAGTTCTATCTACAAAGAACTCAATGAAGAGAGAAATCAAGAGGAATATGTTCCATGTAACAGATTTCCATAATGCAGCAAGACTTTTAGGAACACAGCACTGGTATAAAGAAGGGAACTCTTGTATGGACATCTGAATTTTATTCTTTTATTCTTTTACATGTTTTAGTCATTTGACTGTGGCCATGCTGGAGCACTGCCTTTAGTCGAACAAATCGACCCCAGGAATTATTCTTTGTAAGCCGAGTACTTATTCCATCGGTCTCTTTTGCCGAACTGCTAAGTTACAGGGAACATAAACACACCAACATCGGTTGTCAAACGATGGTGGAGGGGACAAATACAGACACACACACACACACACACATATATATATATATATATATATATATATATACATACACGACGGTCTTCTTTCGGTTTCCGTCTGCCAAATCCACTCACAAGGCTTTGGTCGGCCCAAGGCTATAGTAGAAGACACTTGCTCAAGGTGTCATGTAGTGGGGTTGAACCCCGAGCCATGTGGTTGGTAAGCAAGCTACTTACCACACACACACATGCATACATACATGCATACATACATGCATACATACATGCATACACACAGACACACTCACATGCACACATGCACACACACACATATATGTGGATATATATGTGGATATATATGTGGATATATATATGTATATGTATATGTGTCTGTGTGTGGATATGTATGTATGTATATATATATGGGTTCAGTGAAATCGTCCAACCCATGCTAGCATGGAAAGTGGACGTTAAATGATGATGATGATGTATATGTATGTGTGTATATATATATACATGCACACAAACACATATATATACTTATACATGCACATCAATGCCTATATGCTTGCACATAAACATGAAGATCTTACACAGAAATATATGTACATATATTAAAAAAAATGACTCACTAGCGTACGTGTACCAGAGGAGACAAATCCAAGCACAAATCCATATTAAATTCTATCTATTTTACTCCCGTTCCAACCTTGCTTCAACCAATCTCTTGTTCTTAAAGACTTTAACACCTTTAAAACATGATAAATAAAATCCTCTCTAAATCTTCTCAATTACCAAAATAATTCCGGAATTTAGGCCTAGAAATAATTCCTTAATTCTTGTTCTTGAAATAATTCCTTAATTTTTCTTATGTAAGTTTTCTCTTAAATTTGTTACCTACACACGCCACAACTCTCCCCTATGTACGAATGTGTGTAAGCATGGATTTATATATGCATCTATCTATGAATGTATATGTACATGTGTGTATGTGTGTGCATGTATGTGCATACATATAAACGTACACATATATACGTATACTTATGTATTAAGATGTATATAAACACATTTGTATTACATTCTTTTTATGTATAACATTTTTACATGTAATACATACATTACAAACTGTATATACACACAAACACACACAACTGTGTGTTTATATATATGTATATATGTATATGTTTCTATATATATGCACATACATGTCTATGCCTTTACATGTGCATATATATGTATATATATATATATAACATCCAATTATATTGTAATTAACTTCCAATTATTATCATTACAGGTGGTAACAGCTTACAGAGAATATTTTAAAATGTTTAGTAATCACATGTGCTTGTTTGCTAGTTTTAGACATATGAGACCATTCACATGGAATATCTTCTTTCCCTTCTGTCAGAAAGAAAAAAAAAAAGGAAAAAGAAAGGTAGAAGTATAAAGGAAAGATAAAAAACCAAACCAAGGTACAGAAAGTAATTACAGACAACAAGACAACAGTACTTTAAGAAGGTAAACAGAAGAGGGAACAATAACAGAAGAACCATTTTGGGAGCATGGTGGAAGAAACAGAGTAGTTGGGTTGAGAGTGAGGCAGAGGTGGGGACAAGGGAATGATCTGTGTAAGTGTTTGTGTGCGTATGTGTGTTTGCATATCTATGTAGATGCAAAGGTGAAGGGATTGCTATGTGCTCAAAAAGGTTGCTTTACTACCACATGGTTTTTTTCAATTCAGTAGCACAGCAGGACAGCACAATGGACATGTGTATTCTGTGATTAAGTTTGGTTGACTAATGCCTTGTTAAAGTGGTTTCATAGTATATAGCCATAAATAATTTTACACACACATACACACACACACACACACACACACACACACACAGATAAGAAAGGGTGCTGAAAAGTTCATGGCTTCAAGGTCATCACAAAAGGCCTGGTTTGAGACCCAAACTTCTATATTCTTTTACAGGTTTAAGAAACACTGAAAGACTGCTGCAATAAGTGTGTGATTCTGAGATGGGAATATGTTGCCCTTACCTTTCCAACACCACCCTACTCACCGGCACCCATCATCGACCCTATCATATCACCGACTCCTTCACCTGTACTTCTACCAATGTCATCTACTGCATCTCCTGCTCTCTCTGCCCTTCTCTATACATCGGGCAAATGGGACATGGCTTGGCTGACCAGCTTGCATAACACCTCTCAGACATCCGACTCAGCAATGACACTCCGGTCTCACACCATTTCCACTCCACCAGTCTCCCCTTCTTCCTAGCTCTCCTGTGTGACCCCTCTGTCTGGCATTCACCATGATAGATAGCTAGCCACTACACATTCTTTATTTTCTCTCCTTGTTTCGTTCTGTGTTCCTTTCTGTGGAAGAGCATAGGCTCCAAACATTAACGACTTTTCACTTCCCGAGCGTTATACTAATACATTGATTTGTTGTCTACACCACCTGTCTTCATCTTTTGTTTTTTTTTGTGAATTCTCCCTATATATATATATATATATATATATATATATATATATATATATATAT
>NC_068990.1:39824447-39827538 GCF_001194135.2 Octopus bimaculoides | reverse complement strand
TCTCTCTATATATATATATATATATATATATATATATATATAGATATAGATATAGATATAGATATAGATAGATAGATAGATAGATAGATAGATAGATAGATAGATATACCTATACAAGGGTTACTCAAAAGTAACCAGAAACATTTTCTTGGGACAAGCTTGTTGCAGTTCAGGCTTCCACCACTAGAAGCCACTTGATGCAACCCTCAGGCATCAGTTTGCCAACCGGTGGCATCAAGTATAGTCGTACTGCTATGTGGTGCATCTTTGTTTTGCAGTGCTTCTCTCTTGTTGGTTGATTTTTGTAATGGCTGAAACAAAAGGACAGTATGCTTCCACAAAATTTCATTTCTGGTTGGGGAAAATAGCAACTGAAACAGTTCTCATGCTTCAAACAGCTTACAAGGATACTGCCATGTGCAAGACACAGGTTCATGAGTGGTTTGCACACTTTAGGAATGGTCACTTGTCGCTTGAAGGCCAAACTCATTCAGGATGACTATTAATCTCCAGAATTAATAGAAACATCATGAAAATTCATGAACTGATCTTGGAGGACTGTTACTGAACAATTGATGAACTTGTTGATATGACTGGTTTGTGTCATGGAGCTCTTTCCAATGGATACCATGTGAGGAATTGAGAATGAAAAAAAGTTGCAGCAAAATATGTACTTCACTTGCTCACAGAAGATCAAAAGCAGTTACAAGTGAATGCATGTCGTGAGCTGAAAGAATAGTTGAAAGTTGATACGAACCTTTGTTTGTGACAAAACCTGGTGCTATGGTTATGACCCAGCAATCAAGTCAGTGGAAGCATTCAATGTCACCACACCCAACAAAGTGTGTCAAGTGAAGTCCAATATTAAGACAATGCTGATTTGTTTCATCAATGCGAAAGGAATTGTCCACACAGTATTTGTTCCTCCTGATCAAACATTTTACTTGGCAGATCTGAAGCATTTGTAAGGCATGGCAAGATGAAAACATCTCAGCCAGTGGCAAAGTGGAAAGTGGTGGTTTGAATGCATGACAATGCACCTCCATCCTACCACATATTGCCTCCAATCTCATTGTTTGGATCCAATATACCCAAATCTTTACCTCCTTCCCAACATCCCAAAGCACAGCAACCCTGGCTAACCCATTGTTTCTGCCTGTAACCCCGCTTTGGAATTAATCTCCCAATGCCTCACCCTTGTCCATGCATCGCTAATGGCTTCCATCCTCTCACACATTCATGACACTAGCCACCCTTTTCACCTCTTTAATTGCTTCTCATTCTTTCCTGGCTCTTCTCAACCCTCACTCTTGACATCAAAGTCTCTTTACACTGTTGTCCCTCATATTGAAAGCTTCGTTGTGCTCAAACATTTCCTTAACTTATGTCTCGATGCATAACCTTGCACTTCTATCATCATCAGGGTGGTTGAATTGGTTCTCTCTTTGAAATGCTTTTTGTTCACTGGAGAGTTTTACCAACAAGTCTCCGGAGCAGCCCTAGCTACATGAATCTATTTGCCAGCTATGTTGAGGTGCATGTATTTTCACAATTTGCTAGTTCCACTCCTGAGCTATACAGCTGGCACACCAATGACTGTATCACAGCAATCTCACTTTCCTACAAACAACTCCACTTCTTCTCTTTCATTCAGTCCTTCCATCCCATCCTCGAATTCTTCTATTCCATCTCCAACACCTCTGCCCACTCCCTCAATGCTTTTATTGCCACCAACCACTCCTCTTTTACCATTTCCTTTTTACCATTTCTCTTCCCTTCTTACCTCCTTCCAAACTTCCACCAAAATGTCCATCTCCTACTCTCAACTCTTCCATCCCCATCAGCTCTACAGTGATGATCAAGACTTTAAGATGCAGACCCGATGGCTCACCCCTTCATCAAAATGGGATGCTACCCAGTTATCTAAGTTGCTCACTCTCTGTCTGTTTATCATACATCTGTCTTCTTACTCTGTGGCCATCCTGCCCTTACCTGCTTTCCCTTTCCCCTTGCTTGCCATCCCTTCACCCTGCCATCCAATACACTATCCAAGCCCTCTACCGCCTACAGCTTCCCTAAACTATCCCTTCCTTCCTTCATACGTGCACACAATCAACTGTGGCCTACTGGGCAGTAGCGTTTTTCCTACTCCTGCCACTCAACCTGATTCCTTCCCTTGTTCTTGCCCATGCTACCACACCTTTCCCACTTACACCACCTTCTTCACCCCTAGCCACAGCGATTCCTTCCACGTCATCATCTCCTGCCCTTGTACCTCTAGTAACCTGACTAACTGCATCCTCTACTCACTTTGCCACTTCCCATACATTGAAAACACTGGTCAGATCTTGGCTGACAAGTTTGCCAAACACCTCCATGAAATCAGGCTTCGTAATGACACTTCGGTCTCATGCCATTTTACGTCATTCACTACAGCATCTGTCTGTATTTGGACAGGGCTTTGCACAGGGCTTTGCACAGAGACCACTCAGACTCGTGTCTCTGTCGGGAGCAGGAATTAATTTTCTTTCTCCATACTTTATCCCTCATGGTCTAAATTCTCCAACACTTTTCATTTAAACTCCATCTTTCACGCACTCATATGTACACACAACACCACCCACTTCTTACATTTCCACTGGTCCCTCACACATGCCAGCATGTTTAAACAGCATACACACACTTCTTTCTACTTCACATATGCTAGCACCCACACTTTCATTACTGTATATAATATAATATGTATGCATATGTGTGTGTGTATGTGTATGGAGAGAGAGAGACAGAGATAGAGATAAGATTTCTAAATGCTAGACATATAGACTAGTGCTATGATTTTCATAATACTTCTGTGTGTGTGTGTGTGTGTGTGTGTGTGTGTGTGTGGTGATGTGTTCAGGGTGCCCTTAATCATCATCATCATCATCATCATCGTTTAACGTCCGCTTTCCATGCTAGCATGGGTTGGACGATTTGACTGAGGACTGGTGAAACCGGATGGCAACACCAGGCTCCAGTCTGATTTGGCAGAGTTTCTACAGCTGGATGCCCTTCCTAACGCCAACCACTCAGAGAGTGTAGTGGGTGCTTT
>NC_068990.1:39819943-39821130 GCF_001194135.2 Octopus bimaculoides | reverse complement strand
ACTCTGTCACTTACTCTAACGACCTCGATTACCTTATCCACCCATTTCTCCGCTAGAAGTATTCCTACGCCCTCGACCCCGTCAGTGTTCCCTGCCCAGAAAATCTTGTACCTGTGTTCTTTGCCTGTGAGGAACCTTGCAGAACCTCCTCTCCATCTTACTTCCTGGATGCAGCACATATCTACGCATCTCCGTTCAAGCATCTCAACAATTTCACCAGATCTACCTTTCAGCGTACCGACGTTGAGAGTGCCAATCCTAACAGTATGGGTGTTGGGGGTGTGGGCCTGTAGCCTGGGAAGGGGAAAAGCAGTGTCGTGTACCTGAAAAGAAAACTTGCAATTGGAAGAATTCCTGTTTAAATGTTATGATGAATCTGGTATGTGGATTGCTATCTATAATTACATGTATATGTGCACATGCATCTGTAAGTGTGCACATATGTGCAATCTCTGAATATGTGCATGCATGGAGGTATGTCTTGTCCTTAATATAATACAATATTACACCTTAGAATATTGAAGATAAGGATCTGAAGGACACTTTTACAGGATTTCACCAGCTGTAATGCCATTTTGTTTATATGTATGTATGTATATATATGTATGTATTTATACACGTGTATCTATATGTATGTGTGTGTGTATATATATATATATATATATATATATATATTCATAATATGTATATACATAACATATATATGATATAATATGTATATGCATAATAATATATATGCTACATATATCATATATATATATATATATATATATATATATATATACACATATAATTTATGTGACTATATATGTGTGCGTGTATTATAGGTATGTGTGATTATGCACTCATACACCCACAAATACATGCATGCATATATATATATATATATATATATATATATATATGTGCATATATACATTTATATACATACACTTATAAATACAGAAATATATTTTTTATCTGTTTATATATTTGTATTTATCTATATATACATATAAGAGGACACATATACACATACAATATCAGATGCATAAATACACAGTAGAATGAGGACATACATAAATGCCCACCCCCACATGTACACATGCACAAGTATATCAGCCATGTTTTCAAATTCTGGTTCTTAGATCTATGTGTGTATATATATATATATATATATATATATATATATATATGTAAATTTGTTT
>NC_068990.1:39817755-39819933 GCF_001194135.2 Octopus bimaculoides | reverse complement strand
GGTGGTGGTGGTGGTGGTGGTGGTGGCGGTGGTGGTGGTTGTGATTTTATATATATATATATACACATAAACACACATACATACATGCATGCATACATACTTATGTATGTGAGTGTGTCATTTGCTAATATTTTTTTTTTCTTCAACTGATGGGTGTTAATTTAATCAACCTACATTTTCATTTCTATACCCAGAGTGTGCGAGCTTGGAACAATATTTCATGCTTCTCACTATTTCTTTTATTTTCTATGTATTTCACAAGGGAAGGGGTGATGCAGTGTGCTGTCATTTTCATTAAAAAAAAAATTTTTTTTGGTAAAATCTTTATGTGCATTTCTGATTATTTCTCCTTGAATTCTGTATATTTTTTCATGTTTTATTTGTGGTTTGTTGGATGTGTTATTGTTATCTTATATGCATTTTTGCTTGTTGGTGTGATTATAATTGTTTTAGTTGTTGTTGCTGTTTCACAGTGATTGCTGTATTTGTTATATTGTTTTCATATATTTATTTGTAATACTTAAGTTTTCCTTTCATTCCTTCTGGCTTACAGTTTTTTTTTTATCTTATCAATCTATATATTATATCTATCGACCAAACTATCTATCTGTTTATATTCTTTTCTCTGTCTATATACGCATGTGTTTATGTATATACGTATATTTCTGTGTATACTCACACATGCATGCACACACACTCATACATACATACATATATATATATATATATATATATATATATATATACATGTATATAACTATGTGCATCTCCATCCATTTATACATGCATATATTTGTGTGTGTATATATATATATATATATATATAGATATAAGACAGAAAAATGTATGATTGTCTGATCACCCATGGGAATTGAATTTCATATCTGCTGTGAAGAGTAAAACTGTGCAAACTGCTTCAGCAAAGCGATCCTACAGTTCCTACTGTTTAAAGGAAAAGTGTTAACCTAACAAACTAAGATTCCTCTTACTTTCAGCATGTCAATGAAGAATTCACTACCCCATAGAAGTGAGTTCAGTTATAGTATAATATATTGTTTGATATAGAGAAGCTAGAACACACACTCACACACACATACAAATACACACATACAAATACACACATATGCATATATGTGCAGATTGTATTATTTTTAGCTATTTTAGAGAATCTTGTTTTGATCCTTGTCTTTCATGCTCACACTTAGTGACTAATTTATGCTTATAAATGTGAAGAATCCATACAATTTTAAAACCTTGAAATAGATCAGCAGTAAAATAATACATTACTTCTTGGTGTACTGTATAGTTTACTCTGAATCAGATGGAATCCTTTTCAGTAACTAGACAGTGTTTTCCAAAATCAATAGATATATTAAACTCTTTAAATCCCACAACATCAAGGTAAGCTACTCATGCTCAAGTGACATAATTTCTGACGTTGGAGCATGGGCTTTAGTCGAACAAATCGACCCCAGGATTTATTCTTTGCAAACCTAGTACTTATCCTATTGCTCTCTTTTGCCGAACCACTAGGTTACACCGATGTAAACACGCCAACATTGGTTGTCAAGCGATGTTGGGGGAACAAATACAGCTACACAAACATATACGCACATACACACACACACACACACACACACACGCACACCCACACACACCCACACACACACACACACACATATATATATATATAAATTGGAAATGTAAAAATAAAAACAAAACACAAAGGATTCTGCGGTACATGTGTTTCAAGCTTTATAGTTGTTGCATCATTATTGGTATATAATTGATAGTATAAAGCTATCTTCAGCCGTAAATATATTCTTTCCCAAGAATTATATCACAAATCTCTCATGTTTCTCCCTCTTTTAATTTCTTCTTTGTGATATAATTTCTTCTTTGTGATATAATGCTTGGGAAAGAATATATTTGCGGCTGAAGATAGCTTTATACTAACAATTATATACCAATAATGATGCAACAACTATAAAGCTTCCAACACGTGTACCACAGAATTCTTTGTGTTTTGTTTTTATTTTTACATTTCCAATTTATTCTTTAACCCCGGCCACAATCTGGCATACACAGGTGCTTACAATTATCAAGTATTACCTCTAACATTTACTCTACCTACGTGAGATATATATATATATATATATATATATATATATATATATA
>NC_068990.1:39815315-39816843 GCF_001194135.2 Octopus bimaculoides | reverse complement strand
CCTCCTCATCATCATCATCCTCATCATCATCAACATCGTCATCATCATCACCACCATCATCACCACCATCATCACGATCATCACCACCGTCACCACCATCATCATCACCGCCATCATCATCACCATCATCATCACCACCATCATCACCACCACCACCACCACCACCATCATCATCGTCGTCGTCGTCGTCGTCGTCATCATCATCATCATCATCATCATCATTGTCATCGTCGTCATCGTCACCATCATCATGATCATTATTATTATTATCAACATCATCATCATCGTCGTCGCCGTTGTCATTATCGCCATCATCTTTACTTTTTTACTTCCAGCATCCTGTGGACAGCTTTTTAGCACATATCATTTATCAACTGTAGATAAACCATTCTCTCACAGAGTGCCTTGATGCCTTTATGTCCTACGGCTAACCATTGTCTTTAATGCCACCATAAATTCCTAACCTACCTACCATATTCTATCACAACGCAGTTCAATCTCTGCCACAATATGGTCCCTCTTTACTGTTCTTAGTTTTTGTCAATTGTTTCTAGAAAATGCCAGACACTATCCCCCCCCCCCCGGAGGAAACTTCTAAATGGTCATGCTACATGCTAGAAATAGTAACTTAATCTCCTTCAGATCACACCCTACTTTTTTAAAAAAATGTAGGACATGTTAATGCATTGATCATATAGCTTTAGAACTAATTAGTAAAGGTGTGTGGCTCAGGTGGCTAGGATATTCAGCTCATGATCATAAGGTTAGGAGTTCGATTCTCAGTGGCACATTGTGTTCTTGAGCAAGACATTTTATTACACATAGTTCTTTTCCACTCACCTGGCAAAAATGTGCTGTTCCATTTTTCTAAGGTCAGTAAAATAAAGGGTCAGTTATGTTTAGGGTTGATTTAAATAACTGACACTCTTCCTGAGAAATGTGGCACTGTACCTATGTTAAAAGGGATTATCTTAATTCTTTTGCATTTAAACTGGTCATATCCAACCAAACTATCCTACCCATTTTATGTTCAAGCCAACCAGATCTAGCCTCTCTCACCTATCTTACAATGTCATTCTAAATATAAACAATCACATAGGTGCAGGAGTGGCTGTGTGGTAAATAGCTTGCTTACCAACCACATGGTTCTGGGTTCAGTCCCACTGCGTGACACCATGGGCAAGTATCTTCTTCTATTGCCTTGGGCCGACCAAAGCTTTGTGAGTGGATTTGGTAGACGGAAACTGAAAGAAGCCCATTGTATAGTCTGTTAAAATCTGTCATACCGGCCATGATGAAATACCACAAGGTATAGAAAATACGTATTCGCCTTTATATATTTAATCCTTTATATTGAACACTCAATATTTCATATATTCAATAAGACATATTCCATATATTCAATGAGACATTCACTACTTTATTTCATTGTACCATCCATTTTTATATTATATATTGTATATTCCATATTCTATATCCCACATTAATTTTACAAGAATATAAATAAAACATAAAAAACAGACAGAGT
>NC_068990.1:39812028-39813744 GCF_001194135.2 Octopus bimaculoides | reverse complement strand
TATATAGATAGATAAATAGATAGATATAGATATACACATACACATGTATATATGCAGACACACACAGGACCCGCCACACACACACACAATTGTATCAAATTCACCACCACCACCACCATCATCATCATCATCATCATCATCATTCTACATCTGTCTTCCCATATCTTCTCTAGCACAATATCATGGCATTTGTTCATGTTCTTTGTCATCTCTTTTGGAAAGGTTTACCCTTCTTCCTTCATCTCATGTCTTTCTTCAACATAGGCACAGGTGTAGCTGTGTGGTAAGTAGCTTGCTTACCAACCACATGGTCCCGGGTTCAGTCCCACTATGTGGCACCTTAGGCAAGTGTCTTCTACTATAGCCTCGGGCCGACCAAAACCTTGTGAGTGGACTTGGTAGATGGAAATTGGAAGAAGCCCGTCGTATATGTATATAGATACGTATATATGTATGTGAGTGTATATGTTTGTGTGTATGTTTGTTCCCACAGCATGGCTTGACAACCGATGCTGGTGTGTTTGCGTATCCATAACTTAGCGGTTCGGCAAAAGAGACTGATAGAATAAGTACTAGGCTTACAAAGAATAAGCTCTGGGGTCGATTTCCTCAACTATGAAGGCGGTGCTCCAGCATGGCCGCAGTCAAATGACTGAAACAAGTAAAAGAGTAAACTATTCCTCAAGTCCTTTCTGTTTGCACTCAAACCACTTCTTTATGCAACCACCATTCTCTAAACACATGCCCATACTAGCTCAATTACATGTCCTGCTCATTACATCTGATATCTCCCATACCTAGATTTTTTTAATCATTGTTACACTTAATCATTACATATCCAGTAGAGCAAGCTTATCTTGTTTGTTTCCAGCCTGTCTAGATACTCTTCGTTCAATACCAAGTTAAGATATGAAATATTAATTAATAAAGAAATTATCTTGCAAATGATACCATTGTAGGTTTCTGAATCTGCCTTTCACCCACCCCATGTAGTCACTACATTAGGTATCAGTAATATATTTGGGTTGAATTAATTAGGCTACCCCACATATCTACATGCAGATTTCTCTCTCCCTCTCTCTTTCTCTCTTCCTCTCACCCTCTCAGTATACCTTCATGCAAACGCACACACCTAGACACACAACAGGATCTATATGTGTTTGTGTGTGTGTTTGTGTATGTGTATGTGTGTATGTCATTATATGTGTATGTCATTATGTGTGTACATGTTTATTTAATGAATATGTATGTATACGCGGGAGAAAGATAATGTGCATAAATCTGTGAATACATGTGTTAAAACACATGTATTTTGTATAATAGTTGTATGTGTGCATGTACTTGTATATGTATTTATGAATGAATTAATGTGTGTGTGTGTGTGTAAGAGATGTATGTTATACATGTGCAGGTGTGCTTATGAGTATTATCATCATCGTCATCATCATCATCATCGTTTAACGTCCGCTTTCCATGCTAGCATGGGTTGGACGATTTGACTGAGGACTGGTGAAACCGGATGGCAACACCAGGCTCCAGTCTAATTTGGCAGAGCTTCTACGGCTGGATGCCCTTCCTAACGCCAACCACTCAGAGAGTGTAGTGGGTGCTTTTACGTGTCACCCGCACGAAAACGGCCACGCTCGAAATGGTGTCTTTTATGTGCCACCCGCACAAGCCAGTCCAGGGGCACTGGCAACGATCTCGCTCGAAAAT
>NC_068990.1:39805035-39805688 GCF_001194135.2 Octopus bimaculoides | reverse complement strand
TATATATATACATATATATATATATATACATATATATACATACACACACACACACACACACACACACACACACACGCATATATATATATATATATGCGTGTGTGTGTGTGTATGAAAATCATACACACATACCTATCCACATACATATTTATATACATACATACATACAGATAGACAAACAGACAAATGTCAAAAGTCATCTTATAGGCTGTTGTGATACTGTCCCATATCACCCTAAAAAAAGCATCCCCCATATCATATCATGTCCCCTTGCCAACCAGCCTGCTCCAACCCCAATACCCAAACCTTAAGTTACCCATACTGACACATGTGACACTACAGTTTCAGGGGCAGAGGCAAGGGTTGAATTAGTTAAAGTTAAGTAAAGAATACACAATCTGAATTCTTTGTACTTCACAATGGAATGCTAGGGGCCACAATGTTAACAACAGGACTACTATATCTCTGACCCCTTCAAACACTCCCAACTCCAAAACCCCAACCCACCACAAAGTCCCATGCTTTGACCCCGCAGACTAAATGGCACCATCCATGTCTCAACTATAGGTCATAGATATTATACATATTGTGTATGTGCATGTGCAGGGCCGGGTGGGGGGGGGTATGATCGAACACAGACACACACACACACA
>NC_068990.1:39800649-39804999 GCF_001194135.2 Octopus bimaculoides | reverse complement strand
AACGCACACACACGAAATTACAAGCAAAGAGCATCAGAAATTAATAAATGTTACTAATAATAATAATAGTTGTTGCTGCTGCAATTGTTGTCGTAGTTGTCATCATCATCTACCTAGGAATGTTATTTGTGGTAGTGGTGGCGGTGGTGGTTGTGGTGGCGGTGGTGGTTGTGGTGGTGGTAGTAGTAGTAGTAGTAGTAGTAGTAGTAGTAGTAACAGCACCAGTAGAAGACAATGCTTACTTCACACAACTTAAGAACACAGAAACACCCTGGAAACTGTTGAAGAAAACATCCTCACCATTATCATTATGTTTTATTTATTTATTTATTTATTTTCTATTATTTGATTCACAAGAGGCCAAATGATGATAGCTAAATACATGAACCAAGTCTCCAACGTATATATGCGTATGTGTGTGTGTGTGTATGCATTATATACAAAGATTACTATTGAGGACTGTAGACATACTACATGGGGTACTATCAATACAATAGAACATACACGCACGCATATTTGCATACATACATCCATGCACACACATACACACCTCAGGCATGGGGAGCTGTACTCGTCTTTGCAATGTAGGTACATGGTAATTACACTGACTCGCAGTAATAATATTCATTATATATATATATATATATATATAATAATAATAATAATAATACTAATATAATTGATAATAATAATAATAATAATAATAATAATAATAATAATAATAATAATGGTGATGATGATGAAAACAACGATGGTGGTGTTGGTGAAGGCGACAATGATGACAATGATGATTATGATGTTGATGATGACAGAAACAATATCAAAACAACAGCAATAACAATGATAAGTGTTTCTATATTTGCCACAAGGGTGACATATCAGGTGACATATGAAGGACAAATGAGAAAGACAGTGGGGGTGTGGTGTCAAAATATGATGACAATAACCATGGAATGATTTCCTGAAGACATTAGGAAAAATCAGAAGAACTAAACAGAAGTAATGGTGATGTGATTAGAATTTGTTTTTCTACCAATGGCAAAGTTGTCCATGGGAATCTGTTCTTTGAGCTGTTCTCTTGTTCTATTCTGAGCAGTGATGTTGTCTTTAAAGAACCAATTAGCAAAAGAAAAGAAGGTAGTCAATAGAAAAAAAGAAAATAGACGAAGACATAGAGGAAGAAGACATAGAAAAAGATAGGCAAAATAAAGAACAAAGAAACAAAAAAGCACAATGAAACAGAAAAGTTAGAAAGTTAGGGATAGTATCTATCTAATGTTGGTTGGTGTCAAAGAATATGGTTCTACTTGGAGCAATGTTGTCCACAGGAACCTTTCTTCCTACTGAAAATACTTGAAGCTATTAGGTTCTGTGACAATGGCTGCGATAGTAAGTAGCCAGAAAAGCATACATACATATCTATCTATCTATCTATCTATCTATCTATCTATCTATTTATCTATCTATATATATATAAATATATATATACACATACATATAAATATGTATATATAAGCATTAAAAGAAATAAGGATCAGCAAAACTGGATATGTGGCAATTGCTTTCTGATTAAATCATGTTTGTCATTTCTTACAGCAAGTTCTGACTACAGGAATCTTCCTTTCTTACTAAAAGACCTCCAAGGTGTTTTGGTCCTGTGACAATGGTTGTAGCACCAAGTAGCCAGGAAAAACCTGGAACTATCAATGTCCTTTTGTGTTTGGTATGGAATGTCTTAGTTTGTGTGGAAACAGCAAGGAGGTGTTTTATTTACAATGTTGTATCCTCTGGTTATATATATATATGCGGATGTACATTATATATTGCAGACATGCAAACTAACATTTATACAGACATATAAGTATATATGCTACTATGTATATGGCTGTTTTCGCACATGTGTGTGCAGGGCTTTTGTATCCATATACAAATATACGCGTGTGTAGTTTTATATGACTTACTTGCATACGTGTGTTTAAGTATATGAGTATGTATGTTTTGTTGCATGTGTATTTTTCTATAATTACGATGATATGTACTTGCGTAAGCTTACATGTTTTTATCAATGCTTATGTATACCTACATGCGTTCATGTGTGCTTATGTTTAAATTCATGCTTGCGTATGTTTATTCGTATGTTTCTGTGTATTTTTGTATATGTTTATGTAGGTTTAAATATGTGTTTATGTATGTTCGTGTATGCTTGTATATCTATGTGCATGTTTATGCAAGTTTCTGTATAAATTATTTGTATGCACAAGCTTGCTTGTATGTATATTTATAAGTGTATTTATATGTGTAAGTTTATAAATGTTTATATACATATATATGCTTATGTATATATTTATGCATGTGCTTATTTATGTTTATATTTATGTATATTTATAAGCATGTTTATATATGTAAGTTTATAAATGTTTATATACACACACACACACACACACACACACACACACACACACATATATATACATACTTACATATATCTTTTATCTTTTATCTTTCACCTGTTTCAGGCATTAGACTGCGACCATGCTGGGGCAACACTATGAATCTTTTGCTGAATGAATCGACCCCAGTACTTTTTTTTTAAGCTTTGTACTTATTCTATCGATCTCTTTTGCTGAACTGCAAAGTTACAGAGACATAAACACACCAACACCAGTTCTCAAGTGGTGAGGAGGGGGGGGGGGATAAACACAGACACACACACACACACACATAAGATGGGCTTCTTTCAAATCCACTCACAAAGCTTTGGTCAGTCCAAGGCTATAGTAGAAGACACTTGCCCAAGGTGCTAAACAGTGGGACTGAACCCAGAACCACATGGTTGGGAAGCAAGCTTCTCACCACACAGTCATTCCTGCACTTATATATGTTTATTGATATTTATATTTATGTATGTTTATGCATATAAATGGTAACAACACTGCAGCATTATATCCGTTATGATATATAATTGCTATTATTACAAAAACTAACAAGGCAGCAATTTGGCAGAATCATTAGCATGCTGGGGAAATGCTTTAGTGGAATTTTGTCTGGCTTTACATTATGAGTTCAAATTCCACCAAGGTTGACATTTGCCTTTCATCTCTCCTAGGTCAATAATATAAGTATCTGTTGAAAACTAAGATCTGTATACATTATTTATATTTGATGGATATTTGTCCTCATCTTGTTTATTGTTAACACAATGTTTCAGCTGATGTACCCTCCAGCCTTCTTCAGGTGTCTTGGGGAAATTTTGAACCTGGGTTCTCATTCCTAAGGTATTCTTCGATGTTATTATTATTATTATTATTATTACCGAAAAGTTTGTGTTAACAACAAACAAGATGAGGACACATCCGTTGAATGTAAATAATTTAAATAATGTACATAATTTCTCATCTCTTAAATATAGAACTGTAAGATCTGTATAATCAACTTACCCACTCCCCTGAAATTGCTGGCCTTGTGCCAAAATTCGAAACCATTATTACGGAAACTAATATTTACTATGTTTTCCAGGTAAAAGGATATATTTTCTGTCATCCTATATATGTAGTGAAGGTGCATGGCTCAGTGGTTAGAGCGTCGAGCTTACGATCGTGAGGTTGTGAGTTCGAATCCTGGACCGAGCTGCATGTTGTGTTCTTGAGCAAGACACTTTATTTCATGTTGCTCCAGTTCACACAGCTGTAGAAATGAGTTGCAACATCACAGGTGCCAAGTTGTATCGGCCCCTGTGCCTTTTCCTTGGATAACACTGGTGGCATGGAGAGTGGAGGCCGGTATGCATGGGCGACTGCTAGTCTTCCATAAAAAAACCTTGCCCAGACTTGTGCCTGGGAGGGTAACATTCTAGGTGCAATCCCATGGTCAGTCATGACCGAAGGGGGTCTCAGCATATATATTTACATGTCTTTTGTGCATTTATGTGTGGCTGTGGGAGAAATTATGAAAATATTGAAAAAAGTGTATCTGTTAATTGATTAATTCTACTGACTGGGGAGCTGTTAAAAGATTTACTATGGTATACAGACTATGAAATCTCCCTGTATAATATCTCCTGTCACTGTCAAAGAGCCCCATCATTTTATTGCGTCTCTGTGTGATCCCTTTGTATCTTGTTCTAATTTATTGAAATGAAGATGAGAGTTCAGGGATGCTGAGGTGTCTAGAGAGGATTCGAAAAATTCTGATGGATTTAATCAATAGTTTGTGCTCTACTGTTCTAGATCAATCCTAATTGATTAGAACTTTGATCAAACCATGACCATCCCATCTAGAATCATATTACGCAATATCTCCCTTTACTCTAAAACAGGGGTTTGTAATTTTAGTGAGTTTTTTTACTGTTAT
>NC_068990.1:39793928-39797577 GCF_001194135.2 Octopus bimaculoides | reverse complement strand
CATTGAAGAAACTATAACAGTAAGTGACTCTCTTTTGCCTTTTTGTTTTCTTTTTAGTTCATAGGGTTATGCTCAAGATGGCTCCGTCGTTCACACGTGCCATCCTTGCTACATTCACCCATCTTTTTTGAAGCATTCACTAGACAAGACTTCCCATTCTACTCTCATAGATAGATAGATAGATAGATAGATAGATAGATAGATAGATAGGTAGATAGATAGACAGACAGACAGACAGACAGACAGATAGATAGATAGATAGGCAGACAAACAGATAGATTAGATAAATAAACAGACAGACTGACAGATTGATAGACAGACAGATACACAGACACTCACAGATAGATAGATAGACTGATAGATAGATAGACAGACAGACAGGCAGGCAGGCAGGCAGGCAAACAGACAAATAGATAGATATAGAAAGAGTGAGACGTGAAGTGAAGAAAAAAAGGTGTAATAGATAAATAGTAAGGAGCAAGTGAGTGGTTGAGTTACAAAAGTGCATAGAGATTCAGAAAGGGAGTTTAACGATAGGGGATTTACTGGTGAGAGATATAAGGATAAATAAATGAAGAGAAATAGGGGTACAGAGAGAATTAAATATGTTAGTGAAATGATGAGAGGAATAAGGGAGGATATATATTCTCTTAGAAACCCAAATTTTAGTTCTCATGTTGATGAGAACTAGATTAACACATCATTGCAGCAGGACTCAAAATTATATCAACTTTTTGAGAAAACATATGATGAAGATGCTTGACTAATGAGTTGTAATAATGCTGAAACATGTCAGCAGTTATTATCTCTCCAGTTATTAATGATGAGATTTTTCACCTCAATTAATAATTTGCTATGAAATTTATTGTTAATTTGTTGAAATTCTTTTCATTTTACTTTAAGAATCACTAACAAAGAAATCAACCCCAGGACTTATTCTTTGTAAGCCTAGTACTTATTTTATCACTCACTTTTGCCAAACCACTAAGTTATGAGACATAAACACACCAACATCAGTTGTCAAGCGATGGTAAGGGGGACAAAACACAGATCACAGACACAAAGATACACACACATAAATATATACATATACATATATATATATATATACATATATATATATGTGTGTGTGTGTGTGTGTGTGTGTGCGTGTGTGTGTGTATACATACACATATATACAACAGGCTTCTTTCAATTTCCATCTGCCAAATCCATTCATAAAGCTTTGGTCAACCTGAGGCTATAGTAGAAGACACTTGCCCAAGGTGCCATGCATTGGGACTGAACCTGGAACCATATGGTTGGGAAGCAAGCTTCTTACCAAACAGTCACCCCTATATGTATGTATATCATATATCATATAACACTTTGATAAAAATATTGCATATCTCATGTATTCGTTGTGAAATGAGTGTAAGTGTTGCATGTGTCTGGCTTTGAAAGTCCTTCTTGTTACTCTGATATAATTTTTAATTAGCTTTTTCACTTGAAATGTTGTTGTCTTACATATTACTTCCTCTTTAGACAAGTTCCACTAGTGACAAATGGTTTTGATACATTTATGCATCTATGTTTGGTTATGGGTTTCTAGACATTTAATTATAGCTTACATAGCATGTCTTTTTTTATTATCTTGTCCAGCTATGGCTATCTTCTATCTTGTCCCTATTGAATTACTATTGGTGTTTATAGTCCCATAGGATGTGTTTGGCAATTAATAGTGTGAAGCTTTTTTGCTATATACATATATTGCTACAATTAGGCTGAATGATGGAGTGTATCATCTGATGTATCTTTGTTTGAGAAAGAGAATAACTTTTTTAACTGTTGAAATATTTTTTGTTCCTCTGTCTCAAAGGAATGCACAGCCCCTAAACAATTAGATTGCTCTTCTGCCAATAGTACACAAACTTAACTAAACTCATAAATTTCTTGAATAATTTTTGCCAGCTCAATCCCTACCAGCTTCTTCAAACTCTAGAATTCCTTTCTTTCTTCTGTCTTTCCCAAAGGAGTTGAGTTACAAAGGTACAAGAAGAATATAATGGCATCTATTATCTATTTTAGGAGTTTGGGAGGGTCTTGCAGTGCCACAGGCACTGACTTCACCTTCCTCCTCCAGTTAAAAACAAAATCGTCTGACATGGGGCAGACAATTTTGAATGACTTTAATTGTCCAACTCAGTGCTGTTGTTTAACCCAAGATCAAAACTGATCCTGCTGACCCATGATCAATAATATTTCAACCATGACCATTCCATCTTTTTATACATATAAAAGATTACATTATCATGAATATTTCTTTCAAATGACATGGTGTTAGTTAATGAAGTTGGCTATAATTTCTAAGCTCTCTCATTCACTCAATCCTGTCGTTCTTGTGTGCTGACTATATGTTATTTCTCTAGAATTGTCTGTCAAGTGAGAAAATGGCTCAACCAGTGAATATTTGGTCATTTTACACACCTTTCATTTCTTCGGTTATGTAAGTTTTCACAAAGTAATATAATGTGATTTAAAAACCGAAACCATCAAGCAAGGGAGATAATTCAATTAAAATCTGTTGGCCAAAATTTTTGTACAATATTAGACAATGTAGACTGGAATGGATGTGATCAGTCCACTGTTGAAAGCAACAGACATTCTTCTGGGTTAAAACTCATCAGTAAATCATTATCTCCTCAGTAAAATTAAGAAGTTATCAATATATACATGTGTGTGTGTGTGTGTGTGCATTTATACATATATGTATACTAGTGAGTGAACAAATGAGAGTCACTCACATTTGGCAGGAGTTATATATATATTTAATAAAAGGTTGACTTAGTTCTATATGACTTAAAGTTTTAAAGGTGCATAGGCCATATCCATCTCATCCAATATATAATAAAGTCATATGGAGCTGGGTCAAACTGTTATTAAATACACACACACACGCATACACAAACATGGGTACATGCACACATAGGACAAGAGAGAGGGAGAGAGAGAAAGTTGTGATGTTTACAATGAATATCAACATTATGGCTATGGGAAAATATAACAAGGAACCAACCGTTCTGCATATTAAAACCAAATATTGTAGTATCTATTAGATGTAAATATAATGAGTTGAAAAACTTCAGTCAACTGAGATTGTCTAAATATCTAAATAAGCTAAAAACTCCCTTTAGATGTAGTTAAAATTTAAAAGCAACATACATCACAGTTGCTTAATGTTTTACACCCCACTACATTTACATATGGGAGAGACCTTACTGGTTTGTACTTAGTATGCAAAAACATACCCCTGGGTTATTTTTCTCACAGCCATATTATTAATAAGATATCTACCACTTAACTATAGTCACTGTTTCCACCAACCCTCTGACTACATTCACTCACTATAAATAATGGTGTTGTCACTTATTAAAAAGAAATCAACATCGTTGTTGTTGGTGTTGTTTGTAATATTAATGTTGTTGTTTGGTATGATGACACTGTTGTACTTGTTTTTCATAATATCTCTCTCTGTCTCTCTCTCTCTATCTCTCTCTGTCTCTCTCTCTCTATCTCTCTCTGTATATATATATATATATTATTGGCTAAACTGGCAATATGACCATCCCCAAGTACAACAACATATATATATATATATATATATATATAT
>NC_068990.1:39789948-39793117 GCF_001194135.2 Octopus bimaculoides | reverse complement strand
ACAATGAAATATCACAAAGTTATGTCTTCTCTCACCCCCACCTCCACCCCGCCATTTTTCTTCTCCCTCCCACTTGCTTTCCCTACACCCCTCATTCTCCCTACTCTCTTTCTTACCCCCCCCTTTTCTCTCGCCCCGCGCCCCTCCATCTCTTTGCTTCTTATCCCTATATAGACACGCCCAAGTTGAGGGACAGTTTTGATGTTCCTGGTAGTTTTGCTGCTGATGCGACTGTTGTTGTTGTTGTTGTTGTTGTTGTCTCGTTGCTTAGTTTTTGTTGTTGTTGTTGTTGTCATTATTGTTGATGATGGTCATTATAACTAATTTCAGAGTCATTGTCGTTGTTCTTACTTCCATTGTTGCTGCTGTTGTTGTTGTTGCTTAGAGTTGTTGTCATGATGGTGGCTATTGATGTGACTGTTGTTGTTGCCAGTGTTCTTGCTATTATTTTACTTACGTCAATTTTCCTATAGTTAAGAATGGTGGATTGACAGAATCACTTGAGCATCAGACAAGTTATTATTTGTTCCAGCTCTTTACATTCTGAATCAAATTCTACCTACAGGCAAATACTTTGACCCCTATCCTTCTGGGGACGCTAAAATAAAATACCAGTTATGGACGGCTTGACTGGGGACTGGCAAACCAGATGGCTACACCAGACTCCAGTCTGATCTGGCAGAGTTTCTACAGCTGGATGCCCTTCCTAATGCCAACCACTCCGAGAATGTAGTGGGTGCTTTTTACGTGCCACCAGCACGAGGGCCAGTCCGGCAGTATATATATGTGTGTGTGTGTGTGTGTGTGTGTGTGTGTGTGTGTGTGTGTATGTATGTATGTGTGTATGTAATACCAGTTCACTACACTCTTGGAGTGGTTGGCATTAGGAAGGACATCCAGCTGTAGAAACTCTGCCAAATCAGATTGGAGCCTGGTGTAGCCATCTGGTTCGCCAGTCCTTAGTCAAATCGTCCAACCCATGCTAGCATGGAAAGCGGACGTTAAACGATGATGATGATGATGATGATGGTGTTGGTGGTGGTGCTAAACTGGGCAATAGATTACATCTACCACGTTAAAACAAGATAGGCCCTCTGATGGCCATCTACACAAGTTTTTGTTTACCAATGTAAATCATTAGCCTTTAGTCATATTGAAGTTATAGAAATCACTTACCCAAGGTGTTGCACATGGCTACAAGACTAGATATTTTATTTTATCGTCCTTGGAAGTATAAAATACAAAGGTGATCTGTGTAGGGTTTGAACTTATAATGTGTTGTAAGTAAATATGCCAAGATATTGTTACTGCTGTCCTCCCAATTCTGCCATTTTCTGTCCAATGAATAAAGAAAATAAAACACACCACGATATGCTAATGATCTATATTCGTAAAGCATAAGTCTACATGAAGATATGTGTATATGAACTTAAATATTCAAATGTATACACAAGCAGGCAGGCATGTAATTTTGATATACATAAAGATATATATTTTTGAACTTGCATTTATACATACATATATGCATGCACATATACACTCACCCACACATACATTCATACATGCACACACACACATGCAGCCACATATCTGTATACCACACACACCCTAACACAACACAGAAACGCACACACATTTATAGTCATATGAATATGTAATTTATTTTACATATATATATATATGCTTTGTTTTAAATAAACACATACAGCACACATACATGTGTATATACATGCACAATAGTACAATGTAGACAGAGTTCCCAGGAACGGGAAGGACAGGGAGTGAGCAGTGAAGGGAGGATCCTTATTGCTGGTCAGTGAGTGTAATGAGGAACTTTTATGGACTGAGGGTGGGGTCAGCTACAGTCTTTCATTCTACTGCTTCCAACTATCATCATCCCCACCACCACCACCACCACTACCCCTACCATCACCACCACTGCCACCACTAACATTTTTGTTGTTTTCCCCATCACCACCACCACTACTCTCATCATCATCATCATCATCATCACTTTCCTCATGATAACATTTTGTCTTTCTCGTAAAGCTATATTTTAAGATGTGAGAAACCGATTGTCATTGCAACCCATCCTACCTAGGTACCACCACCTCCAAGAGGGTGGTGGAGGGTAAAATCCAGTAAAATCATCAAAGAAATTACCTTGTGGCATTTAGCCGCATATCTCCATGTCCTGAGTTCAAATCTTGCCTGTGTTAATTGATGACTTTTATTTCACTATAATGTCTACAGACATTGGGACTCAGAGGGGATGACAAGGGACTGAGACCCCGGCCAGTCTGTTGAGTTTGAAAAGACACGTTAAGCTAAGTAAAAGCATGGTTGTCCTTGCATGCAAACCTGTTCCCTGTTTCCCTCTTCAGCTGAGCCTTCCTAATCATGAGGGCTCATGGGTGCTGGTACCACGTAAAAAGCATGCCATGTAAATGCACCTGTGCCAGTGCAGTGTAAAATGCACCCAGTTCACTCTGTTGGTTATAACTCATCCCACCTCACCACTGACAAAATGTTTCAGTTGTGCTATCAAAAATCCTAATTTCAACCACCAAAATCATTATTCATTGTAGTGTCATATGAATATGGCTGATCAGACAGGAGTCTGGTGTAGCCATCTGGTTTGCCAGTCCCCAGTCAAGCCGTCCATAACTGGTATGTGGCTGAAACAAGGAATAAGCCTCTCTGTGGTTGACTGATTGGCTAGAAACAGCAGCTGCATATTTTCCAAAATCTTACACGACAATCTTAACCCTTTACTAATCAAATTACTCTGTTAGATGCTATGTTTATCTATTCACATTGTTTTGAATTAATCATGCATTAATTAATTAATTAATCATGTTTCAAGATACTGATGATGTCCTTTACTCCTTTACTCCTTTACTTGTTTCAGTCATTTGACTGCGGCCATGCTGCAGCACCGCCTTTAGTCAAGCAAATCGACCCCAGGACTTATTCTTTGTAAGCCGAGTACTTATTCTACCGGTTTCTTTTGACAAACTGCTAAGTTACGGGGACGTAAACACACCAGCATCGGTTGTCAAGTGAAGTTGGGGGCACAAACACAGACACACAAACATATAAACACATACATATATATATATATATATATGTGTGTGAGTAAAAATAAATACAAAAAAAGGGGTTTTGT
>NC_068990.1:39787509-39788399 GCF_001194135.2 Octopus bimaculoides | reverse complement strand
ATAAATATACTCATATATATGTGTATAATATATGTATTATTTATATATACACACATACATGTATTTGTGTATATATATATATATATATATATATATATATATATATATATATATATATATCAACACAAAAACACACATATATTTGCATGCATATACATATACATACATACTGAACACATACATAGATAAACTACAATAGAAAGATTGTATCTGTGTGTGCGTGTTTTGTGTGTTTGTGAGTGTGTGTTTATAAACACACGCACATACAAACATGCATACATACACACAATTCACACTGCAGCACATGTAACTGATGCTTATACATTCATACACACAAAAACACACCCAAGTGAATATTTTATTAGGATATAATGAAGAAGTAGAGACACGATCATCAAAAGAGGAAATAGGCAGAAAATCCTTATTATGTCAACAGTACCATGGAGACTTTGGACTGACATAAAAAGGTATTTTGGCTGTTGATGATATAGCAGGATATATATCTATACATGACTGTATATACATATGTGTGTGTGTGTACACATGTGGGCATATGTGTGATAATATATATATATACACACACACACACACTCTAACACATACATTTCTTTCAGGCTTTTATAGTAAGTGATTATAAGATTAACCAGAAGGTTCAGAGGTGTTTTTCTGATGTGGGCTTATATGCATTTGTGAGGAATATGTATACAGTTTTGGCATTAAATATGTGTGTGTGTGTGTGTGTGTGTGTGTGTGTGTGTGTGTGTAGGTGTGTGTGTGTGTGTAAGAGTGTGTATATGTATTGTGTTGATAGAATTTCTATATTGTATATATGCATAGATAAATAGATAGATTAGATAGGTATTAGAATGTGTGTGTGTGTGTGTGTGTGT